>NC_064858.1:44556247-44692049 GCF_024139225.1 Suncus etruscus
CTTCTTTCTTTCTTTCTTTCTTTTTCTTTCTTTCTTTCTTTCTTTTTTTTTGGTTTTTGGTTTTGGGGTCACACCTGGCAGTGCTCAGGGGTTACTCCTGGCTGTCTGCTCTGAAATAGCTCCTGGCAGGCACGGGGGGACCATATGGGACACAGGGATTCGAACCAACCACCTTTGATCCTGGATCGGCTGCTTGCAAGGCAAACGCCACTGTGCTATCTCTCGGGCCCGTTACTCATATTTTTTCTATATTTAATCTTTAAAAAAGTGGGGAGGAGGGAGATCTGGGAAATTGGTGGTGGGAATGTTGCACCGTTGAAGGGGGGTGCTCTTTACATGACTGTAATCATACAACTATAATTACGTTTGTAATCACGGTGTTTAAATAAAGATAAAATAAATAGATAAATTTTAAAAAAAAAGGAAAAAAAGTTCCTCCTTCTGCTTGTTTTGCTGTTGTTCTTACTGATGAATGGAGCTCATGCAGTAGTGGTACTTACTGGGTGTTACATGCTGTAACTATTAGTATTCTATTACTTATGTGCTAACAGGGATCCCTAAGGCAGGGATCACACTTGACATGTGCTAGGGATTGAATTCAAGGCCTTGAGTTTGCTGGACAGGTGCTTTATTTAGCAAGAAACCATAGTACAGGTTCTTAATATATTATTTTCCTCTTTTTTTCTACTTCCACTGATGCTCAGGATACTCTTGAATTGGTATTCAGGTGTTTCTTTCAGTGGTGTCTAGGGAAGCAGGAAGTCCTGAGGAACCATGATGGGCCTTCAGAATATAAAGCATGTATATTCAAGTCCTTTGAACTATCATCCCATCACTGGTATATGCGTATGTGTATAAATATATATTATGTAAATTAAAGAGAGGTATTTTCATGTTGAAACATCAAAGTTATTCATTTATGAGGGACCTCCAGTAATTATACAGATCTTACTACAGTCTATTTTCCCATTTTTGATAGTCCTGGCATTGGTTAAGGGCTTTAAAAAAACTAGAAAGCATACTCACATCGGGCTAAATTTAGTAATAAAACAATACTACAGGGTACTAGGCAATCACAGACTGGAACATAATAGAGTTCATTGGAAAGCCAGAAAACTTAGGCCCAGGTTTATGTATACAGAATTAAATTAAAACTTTAGCTTGCACTTCTTTTAAAAGATATAATTACCCCTATCTATCATGTCCTATATTTAATTGCCATATTACAAAATCTATTCACTAGTTAGCAGGAGTAAAATATCTCATAACTCTTTATTTTTTCTTTCTGGTTTGAAAGCCTAGAAACGAACTAATTTGTATCTTATTAACTGGTCAAAACTTAAATTCACATAGTTTTTTTTTTCTCACATTTTTACTAAAGTTTAAATATTCAATACTTCCCTTTGAAAGGAGAAGACTTTTAGAAGGTTTTTGTTGGATAGCAATTTGTACTATTAAGGCTTATATATGTAGATCTATCAAAATTCTTTATCCTTTGTAAACACATAAATTACTCTTACTGTATTATCTATTCACTGCACTTTTTCTGCTAGAGAATTAACATGAAACTATTTCTCTGGGTAATTGGAATGATGTAAGATGGGGAAAAATTTCCATCCTCAAGGGTGGGAAAAGATGTCAACAATTCCAGATAGACTCCCCAGTCCAGATGACCTAGTTAATTTTATTTCAGGCCAATAAACAGATGGTGAGTGTTCTCTGTCTCTCTGGCATTAATATGCTCTCTGTCACCATTAGATTTAGCGGTGGCAGATGGCAGTTGTGTTAGCAAACATTCAGTTCTCCCCATGTTGACTCTTTCCTTAGAACTGCGGAAGGTCTGGCCACAGCTCACTGCTGAGTCACAGGGCGGTACCCCTCTAGTACAGGCTGAGGAGAGAATGTCAAACCACGGAAGTCCTCTGTTATGTGGGTTTTCTGGCTCACCCAGGGCAACAGACACAGTAGGGGCCTCTTCAAAAGCTTCTGGTGGATCTTTTGGGTTTAGTGTTAAATCCGGGATTCCCTGCAGGGTCAAATGGAACATTTCTATGGAATGGTTGGGCCTTTCTCACCCTCTTGTGGAGACATGAATGAATATATGTAAGAGAAGCCTATCAGCCTCTATAAACTTTTCTGAATAGAAAAGTAACCAGTCACATTTAGACAATTTTCTTTCAGGGATCAGAGAGCTAGCATACCCGGGTGCATGCAGATGACCTGAGTTCTATCCTATAATCTTATATGGTTCCTTGAGCATCACATGGAGTAATTCCCTAAGTACAGAGCTAGGTGTAAGGCCAGATCTCCTGAATATAATCCCAAACAAGTCTATTTGGGGGGAGTGGAGGTCTAACAATAAGCATCATTTAATTTTTTCTCTTCATCAATAAGGCATTAAGATTATCACTGGGAAAAAAGTTTTGTTTTTTAGTTAAAGATCTCTATGGGAAGTCAAGTATCAATACATTATTGGTGAATCTATACATACAATTGAATTTCTACAAAGTTATGTCATATTAATTACTCCACACAGTATAAAACTTGTGCCTAATTTGTGAGTGAATTATATTTAAAATCATCATCTTAGAGTGAGTTGAGTTTGTGTTCTGGGAGGTGATGTTTTAAGAGAACCTGAAATATAACATTTATGATAGAGAAATTTTCAGGATCAAAGAAATAATTCAAGTGAAAGAATCCATATGAGGGAAGATTTATGAAATCATTTGTTTCTATTTATGATCACATAAATTTTAGCATGCAAGTTGTAAACTTTTTAAGTTTTAAACATTTGTTTCATTTTTTATATGCACTGCTTTAGAGCATATTTGCTGTCACAGCAAAACTGAAAGGACAGTATAGAAATTTCCATTTACCCTCTGATTCCAGACATGCATAACTTCCTCATTATTTATGTTCCCTACCAGAAGGATATCTTTGTTAGAGTCATTGGTCTCTACAGACCTACTAATAATTACCCCAATTGCATGATTTTCTTAGATTTTGCTCTTAAAATTGTGCATTCTATCCATTTTGTATAAAATGTACCATTCTTTTTTTTGTTGTTTTTTGTTTTTGTTTTTGGGCCACACCCGGCGATGCTCAGGGGTTATTCCTGGCTGTCTGCTCAGAAATAGCTCCTGGCAGGCACGGGGGACCATATGGGACACCGGGATTCGAACCAACCACCTTTGGTCCTGAATCGGCTGCTTGCAAGGCAAACACCGCTGTGCTATCTCTACGGGCCCAAATGTACCATTCTTATATTAATTTTCACTAACCTAAAAATTCTCCATGCTCACATACTTATTTCCCTTCATTCTAACCCATATAAACAATTAAAATTTTCGTGCTCTTCATAAATTTTTATTTTCCAGAATATTCTATAATTAGCATTACATAATATTATTTTTTCCTGATTGCTTTCTCTTGGCCTTTCAATTTTGATAACATACTTTGTCTGGAACTCATCAGAGATGTACACAGTCCAAGAAAATGTGACTTGATGTAAATTTCACAGGTTCATAACATAAATTTTCTATCACCAAAGCTATTTAAATGCCAGAAAAATTTATTATGGTTCATTTTCCTGAGTAAAGAATTGAAGATAGTACAAAATGTTGATGACTATTATCTGAAATATGTATTTGGGTTAAAAATTTTTAATATAACTTATCATTACTAACTATTCATTACCTGATGCTAAGAGGTTAATGTTAAGTATGAATATATTTTGGATTGATTTTTTATAATGCTGTACTGATGGAGGTACAATTAATTTAATCTAAACTGATGGTGATTAAACTGTAAGCATCTCTAGGGTGCTTATATAACTATGAGTTACATTGCTTAGGGAACATGGTACACTTTATATTAGCTTTGGGGAACTTATAAGTAAATTTCCTTAACCATAAGTAGTATATCAACATAAGTTATAGTACAATGATGTCTAATTTTGAGCTATAGTTTTGGGATACAATGAATGCATACTTTAGAGCAGAAACTCTAGAAACTTAGGTTTATATGTGTAATAATTAGGGCATAATACATTTGAAGCTCTTATAAAATGATCTGTGATTAAAATTTTCTTTATTTCTGATGTTCCTTAAATATTCTTTTAAATATGACTATGAAACTTGATATCAAGTGCACCTGCATATATTTGACTTACTATTTGCCTAGAACTTTCTTTCAAGTAGAATGTTGATATACAATCTCTGAAAAACAGAAATTTAAAGAAAAAATAAAATTTAGATGATGTCTTAAGTATATAACATACTTAATTTCTAGATATTTTTGAACTTGACTATAAATTAAGTATATTTCAATACATTTAGAAACACAAGTTCTTGTTTGTTTTATACTGAGTCTGAATTATTTATACAATTGCTTTAATGCTCTGTTTTGATTTTCTACAGAGGCCCACGTTTATTTATGTTATTCTCACAAGAATGATCCCAAATGTATTTTTTCTGTTGGCTTGAGAGGTGCTTTGGGAGTGTATAAATGTTTTAAATGGAGAACTATTAAATTTAGTAGCAGGTATAGGTGTTTAATTTATTTTATATAAGCTAAGTCATAGAGAATTTTTGAATTCAACCGAAGTTGCAAAGGTAAACTAGAGTTGTTGTTTAAACTTCCCTCATTTGTTAATAATCAAAATATAGGGGTCAAAGCAGTGACACAAGTGGTAATGCCTTTGCCTTGCGCACGCTAACCTAAGACAGACCATGGCTCAATCCCCTGGTGTCCCATATTGTTCCCCAAATCAGGAGCGATTTCTGAGTGCATAGCCAGGAATAACCCCTGAGCATCACTGTGTGTGGCCCAAAAAGCAAAAAAAAAAAAAAAAAAGGGAAAAAAAAGAAAGAAAGAAATCAAAATATAATATTGTCCTTGGTGATGATACAATTGTATATTAATTCAGAGGCAATACTTATTTACCTGAAATTACTATATTCAGAAAAAATTACAGAACCTATAATTTTAAGATAAAATACCAATGACAAGAAACTTCTTCTTTCAAACTTTTGAAGTCTTTCATATCATTAAGACCCAGGTATAGATCAGTGTTTCATGCATGAGTTGGGTTCCTAGTCCCACTCACATGGTGATTGGAATCCTGACAACATCACAGTTGGGATTCGTAGCAATGCCACACCTTCAACACACTCCAAGTTTATTAGTACACACACTTCAACCAGAATATGTATATCCTAGGAACACCACACTAGATGCATGAACCCTTAGTCATTTCAACAAAAATAACAAAAGTCAAGTGAAGGGTAAATTTATCTTAAATAAGTCATTAGGTTCAAAAAATAGTACAGAGGTTAACACACATATCTTGTATGTGACAGAACCTAGTTAGATTTCTGGCACTATGTATAGTACCCTGAGCATCAACAGAGTGACCCAAGGACACACAACCAAGAAGAATAGATTCTGAGAATCATTGAGTATGGTTCCACACTCTTCCTTCTTCCAAATAAAAATAAAGACATCATAAAATATTGATACTTTGAGTCACTATTTTCTTTATATATAATATCCCAATACATTTAGTCATAAAAATATCCTTATGTGAAACCTGGAAAGCATTTATAGTTGAAAAACTTAACCTATTTTATGCCTTTCTCCAGTTGTCTGCTGAGAATATGGTGAGTGAGTAGAAGAACAAAAGCTGTGGTGCAGTAGTAAGGCGTTTCCTTTGCATGAAGCTGACATAGGATGGACCATAGTTCGATCCCCCAGCATCCCATATGGCCCCCCAAACCAGGAGCAATTTCTGAGTGCCTAGCCAGGAGTAATCCCTGAGTGTCACTGGGTGTGGCCCAACCCCCCAATAAATATAAAATATAATATTTTGTGTAC
This sequence comes from Suncus etruscus, assembly GCF_024139225.1. Lineage (NCBI taxonomy): Eukaryota > Metazoa > Chordata > Mammalia > Eulipotyphla > Soricidae > Suncus > Suncus etruscus. The sequence goes on from NC_064858.1 coordinate 44,562,122, forward strand.
TCCATTAAATGTGAAATTTCTATTTTATTGGTTACATTATTATATTATTTAATTATTTTTTATTTGTTTGTTTCATTTGGGGGCTACACTCAGAGGTGCTTAGAGTTACTTTGCACTCAGCCATCACTCCTAGCAGGCTCACCGGACCATATGGGATGCCAGGGATTGAATCCTGGTTGGCCAGTTGTAAGGCAAATGATCAATCTGCTATACTATTTCTCCGATTTCAGCTTTTCATTATAACACTCTGTTGAAGGTAGAACTATTATCAGTTAGTTCTATATTATAAATGAGAAAAAAGTTGTTGGGACTTTTCCTAGCAACAGTTGAATGATTTTCAAAGCTAAGATTTGAACATAAATTCATCCTGAAATCAAAGACTTTTTTTTATCTTAACTACAGTTCTATAGTGATTAAGTGTCACCGGCAGGAATACAGAATGTAGAGCCACATTGCTTATATATGAGCCCATAGAGTTTTAGAAGATGAAGCTATATGGTATAATGCTATGTTGTTAGCTAATGACAACTCTTATGAGTTTATTGGTAAGATTTTTGTGTTGGAAATAGCTTGACATCAGTTGCAATGAAATTATTAACTTTATCCAGAGGAGCAAATGCAATAGATAAATCAGGGTTTATTTTCAGTCAGTTTTCTAGCACAGTACTAATACTTGAATATGGGAGTTAGAGTAAAAATTGGAAAATAAGAAATATTGGAAAATATATTTATATATACTATATATATATTAGTATTACTTATAAAGTGATAGTATCATTTATAAAGTGCCCAGGTTAATGTGAGCTTTTCAATTGGATGGTTTCTATGACAGAGAGAATCCTAGAACCACTCCCAAATATATAATTCTGGTGATACTTAGGCCTAATATTGCTGAGAACCATTAGGGTCACCTTCAAAGGTCTTGTAAGTACTATAAATACTATAAATCAAACCAGGCACTTCAAAATATTTGTGGTCTCTGCATGCTAGGGATTTGCTCTAGATTTTTGAGTCACTTCTCAGTTACCCCATGACTGTGCTTTCTGTTTGTTTTATTTATCCTTAATGGTGAAAAGGTTTCCCTAGTAGTGGCAAGAAGACTCTGTTTCAGTATCAGGGTCCCCAGGCTGTGGAGTTGATTAGGTCCAATGGAACTGGGGCCACATTTCTACTCCAGAGATGCTTGGGAATGTCTAAGGCCACATTCAGTGATACAGGGGGATTATGTGAGTCTAGGGATCAAATTGGGATCATATGCTCATAGACCACACCCCTTAATCCCTTTATTTCTCAACCTTTGTTTTGAAATGTAAATAAGATGATGTCATCTTTTAATCTCTAACCTTCCCAGCAGCTTCCAACTCACTACAAACTAATATCTAAATTCCAATACTCTAGAAACAAATTGTGCTCTTCCATAATTTCTCTGCAATTATGGCTATTCATTCTCATACTATCACTCAAGCGACAGCCATGCTATAACTCCTTGTAGCTTCTAATGGCCACTTTAATCTTTTGACCATTTTAATTCTTTACATTAGTTGTTCCCTTTGTATATGACTCTGGTTTTTGCAGAGACACTTCCTATTCATAGCATGTATTACTTCTTGAAAAGATTTTCTTGCCTTCTGGAATAGCTATTCAGTAACTCTCCAAGGCTTTAGCCTTTTTGAGGACTCTACTATTATTGAATGGAGTGGCCCAGGATTCCATATAGCACCTCCAAAGTCAGATTGCTAGAGCTACAATGATTTCATTACATGTTACTACTTGTGAACTTTACACAAGTTGCTTATCTCCATGACTCAATTTTCTACTTCAAAATTGTCATTATTTTCTTTTCAAGTAGTTTATGTAGTAATTGACATGTGCAAGAAGTTATAATGCACACTAGAGAAAGACCATGGCTGGTACATAATAATAATTAAAGTATAAGATTACTATTACTGAGAATTGGTGTGTAGAAGTTTTACATCCACTTTTTAAACTAAAATATAAGCTGCAGAATCATAGGGGCAGTTTACTGTTGATTCTTTTATTGTTCATTCCTAGAACATTGGTAGCTCATGGTAATGAATGAGTCAGGGATAAGACAATAACTTTATTATTTATAGTGTCTTGTCTTCATGGCTTTTTTTGCTAAGACAGTGAATGTAGAATAGTGGGAATAAACACAGATGTGTGATTCCCTTGTAGGCATTAAATAAATTAGGAAACTATATTCTGTCTTCATAAAAAAGCACAATTATTGTCCTGCTAGGTTACTCCTTATTTTATCTAAAACAAAGATCATACCTGGTTCCTTTGTATGTCTGTTTACAACTTGGATTTACCCAAAAACAGAGATAGTCTTGCAGATGGTACCAGCTCAGGATAGCCTGAGCTATATGTCCTAACTGCTGCACCCAGAGGTGACTCTGTACTCAATAAAAATGGCAGTTTTGGTACTTCACATGGTACTCCATGTGAAGTAGAAGACTGCCATACTACAGGTGTTTCACCCTCAGCCTGATTTGGATTATTTCATGCTTGACTCTGTTTCAGACTTGTTCACCTGGGATTGGAGATACTGTGTGTGGGTGATTTTACATCCCCACATCTGTGGTTCTTCAGGAACGTAGGGGGCAAAGTTGTAATAACTTTTTTTTACCCAGAGAAGTCAAAACATGCATAATTTTTCATGTTCAATTTTCCAATTTCTAAATGTCTCCATTTAAATGACCTATTGCTAAACTAAAAATGTATTCAGGGTAGACTTGGCAAAGAGGTTACTTATTTACATCCTATAGTTGAACCTTTGCTTTTTCATTGTGAGTTTAGTGTTCTCTGCTCACAACAATTGGGAAAACTTTCCTTGTAGCCATATTTTATTTTATAATTTTTTTTGGTTTTGGGGCCACACTTGGTGATGCTCAGGGGTTACTTCTGGCTATGCACTCAGAAATTGCTCCTGGTTTAGGGGACCATATAGGGCACTGGGGATTTATCTTAGGCTACTGTGCGCAAGGCAGATGCCTTATGACCTATGCTACTGCTCCGGCCCCTTGTAACCATATTTTACTGAATTTTATAGAAGCACTTTTTCCTGAGCCTCTATGTGTATCTTCTACTCAACAATTCTTTTTCAAATTATAGTTTCTGGGTTTTAAGAGATTATTTTGCTTAAGAGTATGCAAAATGGTTTTCCCTGCTCCACTAAGGATTTCTTGCTCTTTGTCAAAAATTAGGTGATTGTATGTCTGGGGAGCATTGTCTGAGAACTCAAGCCTATTCCACTGATATGTCTTTATTCCAATACCATGCTGTTTTGATAACTATTGCTTTGTAGTACAGTTATAGTTGGGGAAAGTAATGCCTCCCATTTTCTTTTTCCCTAGGAGTGCTTTAGCTATTCGAGGGTGTTTATTGTTCCAGATGAACTTCATAAGTGTGTGATCCACTTCTTTGAAGAATGTCATGGGTATTTTTAAGGGGATCTCATTAAATCTATATAATGCTTTGGGGAGTATTGCCATTTTAATGATGTTAATCTTGCCAATCCATGAGCAGGGTATGTGTTTCCATTTCCGTGTGTTCTCTCTTATTTCTTGGAGCAGGGCTTTATAGTTTTCTTTGTGTAGGTCCTTCACGTCTTTGGTCAAATTGACCCCAAGATATTTGAGTTTGTGTGGCACTAATGTGAATGGGATTGCCTTCTTGATGTCCATCTCTTCCCTATCATTATTAGTGTATAAAAAGGCCATTGATTTTTGTGTGTTAATTTTGTAGCCTGCCACCTTGCTATATGAGTCTATTGTTTCTAGAAGCTTTTTGGTAGAGTCGTTAGGGTTTTCTAAGTAGAGTATCATGTCATCTGCAAACAATGAGAGCTTGACTTCTTCCTTTCCTATCTGGATTCCCTTGATATATTTTTCTTGCCTGAACGCTATAGCAAGCACTTCCAGTGCTATGTTGAAGAGGAGTGGTGAGAGCGGACAGCCTTGTCTTGTATCAGAATTTAGAGGAAAGGCTTTTAATTTTTCTCCATTTAAGATAATATTTGCCATTGGCTTGTGATATATGGCTTTAACTACATTGAGAAAGGTTCTTTTCATTCTCATCTTGCTGAGAGTTTCGATCAAGAATGGGTGTTCAACCTTATCAAATGCTTTCTCTGCGTCTATTGATATGATCATGTGATTTTCATTTTTCTTGTTGTTGATGTTGTGTATGATGTTGATAGATATACGGATGTTAAATCATCCTTGCATTCCTGGGATAAAACCTACTTGGTTGTAGTGTATGATTTTCTTGATGATGCATTGAATCCTATTTGCCAGGATTTTGCATCTGCATTCATCAGAGATATTGGTCTGTAATTTTCTTTTTTGGCAGCATTTCTGTCTGTTTTGGTATCAAGGTGATATTGGCTTCATAAAAGCTGTTTGGAAGTGTTCCCGTTTTTTCCATTTCATGGAAGAGCCTGGCTAGGATTGGTAGTAGCTCCTTTTGATAGGTTAACAAGTGGTGCTGGTAGGACTGGTTAGCCACTTGCAAAAAAGTGAACATAGACCCCCAGTTAACATCATGTATGAAGGTAAAATCCAAATGGATTAAAGACCTTGATATCAGACCTGATACCATAAGGTATATAGAACAACACGTCGGTAAAACACTCCATGACATTGAGACTAAAGGCATTTTAAGGGAGGAAACTGTACTCTCCAAACAAGTGGAAGCAAAGATAAACATATGGGAATACATTAAGCTGAGAAGCTTCTGCACCTCAAAAGAAATTGTGACCAGGATACAAAAGCCACCCACCTTGTGGGAGAAAGTATTCACCAAATACCCATCAGATAAGCGGCTAATATCCAAAATATACAGGGCACTGACAAAACTTTACAAGAAAAATACATCTAATCTCATAAAAAATGGGTAAAAAAAATGAACAGACACTGATAAAAAAAGAAATACAAATGGCCTAAAGGCACATGAAAAAATACTCATCACTAATCATTAGGGAGATGCAAATCAAAACAACGATGAGGTACCACCTCACACAACAGAGATTGGCACACAACCCAAAGAATGAGAATAATCACTGCTGGCAGGAATATGGAGAGAAAGGAACTCTTATCCACTGCTGGTGGGAATGCCATCTAGTCCAACCTCTATGGAAGACGATATGGTGATTCCTCCAAGAACTGGAAATTGAGCTCTCATTCGACCCAGGTATTCCACTCCTAGGGATATACGCTAGGAACACAATACAAAGAACCCTTCCTCACACCTATATTTATTGTAGCACTATTCACAATAGCAAGGCTCTTGAAACCAACCATATGCCCTTCAACAGATGAATGGTTAAAGAAACTGTGATACATATACACAATGGAATATTATGCAGCTGTCAGGAGAGATAAAGTCATGAATTTGTCCTAAATATGAATGTACATGGAATCTATCATACTCAGTGAAATAAATCAGAGGAAGAGAGACACAGAATAGTCTCATTCATCTATGGGTTTTAAGAAAAATAAAAGTCATTTTTGCAACAGTCCTCAGAGACAATGAGAGGAGGCTGGAACTTCCAGCTCACTGCATAAAGCTCACCACAAAGAGTGGTGAGTGCAGTTATAGAAATAACTACACTGAGAACTACCATAATCATGTGAATGAATGAGGGAACTGGAAAGCCTGTTTAGATTACAGGTGGGGGTGGGGTGGGATGGAGGGAGATTTGGGACATTGGTGGTAGGAATGTTGCACTGGTGAACGGGGGTGTTATTTACATGACTGAAACCTATTCACAATCATATTTGTAATCAAGATGTTTAAATAAGGAAAAAAAGGTATGCATGGCATATCACAGTCTACGAGTATATCTTTAGTGTGAGGATAAAGTAGGTAAATACCCTGAGATGTTTGTTCAAAGGCTTATTTTTAAAAAAAGAAATGATGTTATTTAAAAAAGAGACTTTAATATTTCACTTTTCCCATTGATTGCTTTATTTCTGCCTAATAGGTACAGTAAACTGATCCCTTTCTAATTTCAGGAATTTGAACTCAGTGATTTATGAAGAGTTGCTAAAGATAGTAGTCCTTTCCAATCTATTTTTCTGTGAGTGTGTAAAGTAAACTAGATTTTATTGAAAGATATTTTGAGAATATGAGAGGATATAAAGAAATACAAGTTTAAAAGAGAACATAGAATTATCTTGAGGGTAAAAGCTTAACTTGTCTTTTTGTGAACATTTGGCTGGGGAAGAACAGTGAGCTAGAGCTCTGGTATTAATTATTTTATTGCCTCTTACCAAAGAATTTTATTACATAATGATTACACTTTTTAGTCCAAGAAATGGTTTATAACTTTTTACTGTGTAGTCATCACATGGTTTAATTCTGTCTTCAAAGAGTAGGTAACTAGAAACAATGTATTCACCAGTGGCATATGGATCGGCATTTGTTGGTTCACACTCAGTGAGCTGTGAGTCTAGAATTCTCAGTGAATATGCATTATCTGTATGCATTATCAGTGTAAATAAACTATTTAAAAACACTTGCATTGTTTCTATGAGTGGCAGTCATCATCCGATATCTGCTAGTAATACTAAGCTTCCATTCTTGGGATTGTCACATCTGAGTAATTAAAAACTGGGATAATATACTGCAGATAACTATCATCAAAAGCTTTACGAAATGAGAATTTCAAAAGATATGGATTGAGAGAAGACATGCTATGACAGAGCAATGAAGCAAACACATTTTTCATCATTGGTGCTGAGGTTGGCACATTTGATAGCAAAACCAAGATAGCAGTGCAGAATTTTTAGGCATAGAAGACAAAATTTGTAAGTCTGTACTTTCAATACTGTGATAACTCTTCTCCAATGTAATATTTTGATTTTAAAGCCAATAAATAACACATATGGTACTAATTTTTCAGATAAGAAAATATTTTGTCACAAATAAATTATATGCATTATTTGAATTATTTAATTTTAACATATATAACATGTGCAATTGATTTGCACCAATAGGTTTTAATTAATAGCACAATTAAAGTATGTTCATTCAGACAATGGTCACACCCATTTTTGCTCAAAAAGCACAGAATCTGCTAAATCATATACTGAAATATATTATAAACATTTAAACACACAGTAAATGTTTATTTAGATTTCCGTCAAAATTTATTTGTTAAATTGCATCCCCAGGTTGATGGTAAAGAATTTTGGGAATGATTCCACCTTTCACGATATGCTTAATGCGTTGGTAGAGCGAAGTAGCTAAGTCTAGTTCCATTGCCCCTTCTGTGAAGTCTTAATAAGATGTCAGACTAAGAAACCAGCACTCAAAAGTACTCAATGTGCTAGTGTCTTTCATTGGATCTTCTAGTTTTCAGACTGTGAAAAATAATTACTTTTGATTAAGAAACCCAGTATCCATTATTTGGTTTCAGAAACCCTACTTGGCCATTCACTTCCCTTTACATAGTATTTTATTTTTAGTCTAGTGTACATTTTACAAGATTGTATTATTTACATTTTTGAATGCACATGAAAATTAATGTGAGATGAAAATAATAAGTTTTATGATTTTTTTCTATGACATTGATGATGGCCCAGTGCACTTTATGAATAGACACATCCCTAGCCTTGAAGACTCATCACCTTGAAAGAAAATGTACCAAGATGTTTGAATGATCCATTAAAGAGAATGCACCAGATGGTTGAATAATCTATTAATAAGGATCTACCAGAATGGTTGAATGATCTATTGCATAGAATGTATCAGGAAATTAAAGTATCCATTAAAGAGGCTATAACTGGATGGTTGAAAGATCCATTAGAGTGGATGTACCAAAATGGCTGAATGAGCCCAAGAACTGCCTGAGACTCCATCTTATAGCACAACTGCTGAGAATCTCAGCAGATACTTTGGACAGATACTTTGGATCAAGCAGTTGCTTTTTAAACTTTTGCTTTGAAACCCAGGAGGCTATCTCCCTTTTCTTTGTATTTTTTCAACATTATGTCAGGATTATGCAGACCACCCAATATATACTTTCATGTTGCAAGTTGTGTTCAAGTCTCACTTGGACATGAAGAAGTGTTTAGTCTCTAAACTTCAAAATAAATATAGCAACTTGTAGCCCTAGGTAGACATTGTGCTCTTTTCTGACTCTGCTGTGTCTGATAAAAAAAAAAGAGCAACTGCTCTTTACCATATTAATAGCGTCTTAATAATCACTGAGTTTATTATCTGGATAAACCATGCTGTCATAAGTGAAGTTAGAGCTATAGAGTAAAAGGAAATAATTTCTATATCTATCTTGTGAAAGGAAGCCAGATTCCTGTTCCCACTTTTGTTCATTACTATGTCACCCTTAGAGGAACCCTGATTCCCATTCTTACTTTTGTTCATCACAATATCACCCTGGTGTATCTGTGTACTAGGTCACTCTGCCATGTTTGAGTACTGTGGAAACTTGTCCTGAATAACACAGCCTACTCACTCACTGTCTCTGCTTCGAGTTTCTAATACTGACCCTGGATAAATGTAAAATGAACCTTGGGCCTGTGACTAAACTTTGGAGGTAAATCTGCTAGTAGGTGACCAGTGCTAAATAAATTCTTTGTTTTTTTCTTGTTTTCTGATTTTGTGCCTTTATCTCTGCTCTTTCAAACTTCTCTGCAACTAATAGTGTCCAAGGACACTTCTTTCTCTAAACTCAAGGTCAGATTTATTTTAATAGCTGATCAGAAATGTATGACTTGTGATAAAGGTCAAGGAGAAAATGAAATCAACATTACATCTTCTCCAATTATAGGACCATATTAAAAAATGAAACCCTCTTTTGGAGAAAAAAACAATAGTCATTTAATGATTAAGCACACTATGATTGTAAAAAATGTCATCTAATTATTTCCTTCTTAACCACTTTCCCCCCACCCTCTTAGAAATCTAGTTCTATATAGAAGCAACTGCGTCTATCACATATGGTTTTTGCTTTTTTTTTTTGTACCCCTGCCAAAACCTGACCTGATTTCATTTCCTCTATGTGCCTTTTAATTGAAAATTGATGGCCAAGAATGCTCTATTTTTCCCTGTCCTGTCGTTCAGAATGCTTCCCACATGGCTTTAGTCTCAGTCTTTTCTAATTAAATTTCATTAACTGAAATCACCCTCTTTCTAAAATAGGAATGCATCTTGGCTTGGACAAAGCTAAACTCTGTATGCCTTTCACTGAACTGTCAAACCTAAACTTTAATGTTCCTGCTGTTACTGTCTTAATTCCTCATCAACAACTGTGCATGCATGTGCTCTGAGAAGAGACAGCTGGTTGAAGTGTCACATTTTGACAAATATTATCAATGGTTCGGTGTTAGCCTGAGAATACTCAACAAATGGCATTACATGAAGCTTACTTTTGGAACCCACTGACATTTTAATCAGTGGCTTGGAATACTGGAATAGAAAATTTGCTTAGAATGTCTCTTATGGACACTAGTTGTTCATGACAAAAATAGAACCAATTCCTGAGATGTTTTCTTCCTCATATAATCCTCATAATCTTATAATAGCTTGGGGAAGCTACTCATGATATTCTGTGAAGAAGTGAAAATCTCATTAACAATTGCCTTCACCACAGTACATAGTAGGGCATGCAGGTCTGCAAATAGATTCTTCCCACATCCTTTTTATTTTTCTCCTTGCTGCCCAGGAGTGAAATAAATGCTATTTTATTCTTATTTGTGGATGTTACTGCCTACAACTGAGTTTTTGCATACCTCTACCACTGAACTTTGGGAAACACAGATTTTTCATTTGTGTTTGTTTAGGTTGTTTAGGATTTAACTGCATACATAGCCTAAAATAAAAAATATTTTTAAAACTACACATAATAGGGATACTTAAAAGCTCAAAAGTTCTTAAATAATATTAAACATAGGTTCTTTCATCTACAGGAAAATGCAAATAAGCTAAGTCAAATGATAATACCTATCCTGATGCAGTCACTTTGTCTCAGTCTGAAATTGAAACATGTTAAATTCAGTCTAGACTAAACTCTTTAGAATCCAAGCCCAGAAAACTTGCACTATCCCGAAGATGTCATTTACACTTTTCAGATTAGGCCCTCTCTGTGTATTTTTCCATTATTTTAACTGTGCATAAACTTGACAGATAATGACCTTGAATGATTCCTTCTCTGAACTCATAAATCAAGTTCTATCTTGACCTAAATGATCCATTTTTGCCAATTGAAATGTTCACATTTCTTCTCAATATTTACTTGGCTTAATTTTTTTCCCAAGGTAGCTGACAACCCTCATTCTTTCAGTTTCCTTTGTTATTCTGAACACATGAATTAACTTGCTCTTCCTGTAGGGTAAGAAACTACAATTTTAGGCTGTCTAGATATTAACCCATTTATGTTAGCACTGGTTATATTAGTTACCAGAAATCAGATTCCCATATTGTCTAATTTTGAAAAACTAATAGCTTACTAGGTAATATCATTTAAGTTTAGGTATTTGTGTGGAACCCAAAATTTGTAATAATTTTTTTTTCACATTTTTATATTATTTTAACACGTACATTTACTATATCCCTCAAGCCCCCAGACATTATAATATTTCTTACACAAAGAAATTCAAAGCCACAAAATTTATGCAACTCCTTTAACATTAAAAGCTGTAGTATTGTTGACACAATTGATCATAATACAATAATTCATTAAGAATGAGTCGAAGGAGCACAGCAAAGACTGTGCTAGTGTGGAAATTGTTTGCATAGGCCCAGAAAAATATAGGGGACATGGAAAGAAAAAGCCTTGGCTTAAATACAAGGAGACCTTACTAGAGACCAACTCTAGGCTTCAGGCATATTTGGTTGTCCAATCCAAATCATTGTCTGTAGTGCCAGTACACTTTTATTTTTCACACAGTCACTGTTGTTGGTGTCAGGTTTCTGTAGCCAAGGATCTCAGAATATGTCCATATCCTATATAAGAGACAGGATGATGCAGAGCACCCTTTAGTTTCACTTACAATTAGAGGGTGATGCAGAGAGCACAGTCTTTAAAGCAGGTTGTTATTCTTAAGTTCTTTGGGTGTTAAAGGGAAGTCTCTGTTGAATAGGTCTATGCCAGAGCAGTGGTAAGGTCTTCCCTGGTAGAGGATTGCTTTTAGCTGATGTAGTACACAACTATGGTTGTTTTGTAGATGGCATCCCTCTGGTTCAGGGGTAAATGGACAATGCCCATTCTTTCAGGACAATGCCCATTCTTTCAAGACATCAGCCAGGTCTTTGTGACAATGTTCAGGGTGTAAGGTTCTACTGCATTACAAGATTTGTGTGTTCCCATTTCTATAAGATAAGAATGTGTATATAATTTCCCATTTTAATGTGCCTATGCAAAGGAAGAACAGTAACACGTGGTGAGATTGGTGCCTATGGGGATGCTTAGAACAAGTCCAACAATCCAATTGACTTGGTTCTTATATAAACGTTAAATGGAGGGCAAAAGAAAGGAAAGAAAAAGAGGGACTCTTTCACCAAAATACCTTATTGAACAGTTCACAAAGAGAAGAAAAAATAAAAAATGGGGAAAATAAACAATCTAACTTAAGACAGTGGACTTAATTGTCACCGTTTGTGGGAACTAATCAGAAACCCAGTATGGTAGCAACCACAGTTACACAAGGAAAGAAGGAAGAGGCCAAGAGGCAACTGAGAGTAAACAAATAGAAAAAGAGTACTGTTCTCTTCCCAGCCTGGGAGTCCATCCTCTCATTTTTATTTTGAATATATATGGGAAGAACTGGCCTCCAGGATCAAGAAACCAGAGATCTGCCTGGCCCCTCCCCCTGCTTCTCCACCCTAGATTAGGGAGTGGGGGAACCCCTAATAGAGTCCACATGGAATCCATATCGAGCCACCCAGGCACTCAGGCAAGGCCTAGAGTCCAGGGAAGAAATAGGGGAACGGCTAGGGGCCTGCCAAGCCTTCCAGCACCCCCCAAACTAGGGAGTAGGCCTCCAGCATGGGGTGTCCCATAACCCCATTCCTGGGAAGAGCTGGCCTCAGGATTAAGGAACTAGAAACCAGATATCTTCCCAGCTCCTCCCCCTGCTCCTCCCCCCTGGATTAGGGAGGGGGAGAAGCCTGGGGACCACTAATAGAGTTTACCTGGAACCCAAATCGGGCCACCCAATGTGGCACTCAGGCAAGGCCTAGAGTCCAGGGGAGAAATAGGGGAATGGCTAGGGGTCTGCAAAGACTGTAGTAATTTTATATTTATGAAATAACTACTATATGTCAATTTCATAGAAAATACTATTCAGTTATTTCTTAATTATGTTCTCATTTATTTATATTTAATTTTTAATAAAATATTTATTTAAGCACCATGATTACAAGCATGATTGTAGTTGTGTTTCAATCATAAACAAAACACATTCCTTCATAAGTGCAACATTCTCACGACCAATGTCCCCTCCCTCCTTCCCAACTTCTGCCTGCATCAAGACAGGCATTTTACTTCCTTATTTATTTTTATTTTTTTGATTTTTGGGCCACACACGGTGATGTTCAGGAGTTACTCCTGGCTATGCACTCAGAAACATCTCCTGACTTGTGGGGGGGCATATGGAATGTTGGGGACTAGAACTGCTGTCCATCCTAGGTTAGTGCATGCAAGGCAAACACCATATAGCTTGTGCCACCGCTCTGGTTTTTTTTTGTTTACTATTCTAAATTGTATTTTAAAATATCAGTTAGGGATGCATATTCTCAAATATCAATTTTTATTCAATATAAGTTGGGAAAAATTATTCCTACAAAATGTGGAAATAAATTTTCCCTTATAAGAAATGTAGCATATCTGTTTACTAAATCATTGTTTCCATTGTTGCTGGTTTCTTTATGGTATAATGGATAGTCGAGGCTTTGTGTTGATCCTCTTCTGTTTGTTTTGAACATCTCCGCAGTAAATGCTGACAACTACAGTGCTTGGAGTTTCTACCCTAGCCTTTTACTACAAAGGCCTATAAAGTCTTAGGAAGCTTATACATAGATACAGATGAAGAATATGATTAGAAACCAGAGACTCCAGTGGAAGTGTTTCATAACAATCTGTTTTAGTGCCTTAATCTTTCTAGGTATAAACTAATTTCTCAGCTTTTCTGTCCACAGGGATACTTGGATACAAATAGTGAACACCTTAATTTGACACCTTGGTTCTCAGTCATACTAGATACCATATTCAGTTTGCATCATGAAAATGTCTTGATAAAAAACCTCCAATATACCCTTTTACTATGGTTTATGTCCTCTATTAGGACCTCTATTTGGACCCCCTTCAGAAATCCTACTATTCCTTCACCCCCCCAACCCCAAATGTAATATAATCATGAAGCACATGATTATTCAGACCACTGTAACAGTCAACTGCCAACCACAGACTTATATTCCAAGACCTATTCATCAAACATTTTTGGGAAAATTAACATTTCCTTTCTTTCTATTTCTCTCTCTCTTCTCCCTACTTCTTTCCTTCTCCCCTTTCTTCTTCTTCCACTTCTTCCTCCTCCTCATCAATTCAATCTATATCAAATAAAATGCACATTGATGGTTTCTCTTTAGGAAAGCAACTTCGATACATAAGATGCAGTGGACAATATTACATAGGGTAGCCACCTACATAGGTAGGTCTCATTTCTACATTGCTTAGTACTCGAGATGCAAAACCTATATGTATCCTATACTTCTCCAGACATTATATAACCCTGAAACCTTCATTTAGAAAGGCCCAACCCCATCACTGATAAAATGCCTATAAACTGGGAAAACCTCCCAACTCTGATGCACAATCCAATCTCTTTCATTTGATTTATCAAATCTTTTAAGTTTATTTTTACTATATTTACCTATTTTTCTGTTCTCCTACCACTTATCTTTTGCTCTCCCTTCCTCTCTTAAGCTATACCTAAGCTAATTATTTATCTTAATTTAACCAGTCCTTAAGAGCTCATACCCATCCTGTTAGAGTCAGACCTCTAACAACTTAAGAATAGATCACTAATGTATGTCTTTATGTGGGCATGAGTACATAGAGAGAGGATTCCTCTATAAGAGTCAAACTTAAATTGTAAACAATCTGTGCCTATAGTGTATATAGCCCCTTCTATATACTATACTTCCTCCCCCTTCAGAAATCCTACTATTCCTTCACCCCCCCAACCCCAATCTGATTTTCCGCCTTATTAACAACTCTCTTTACCCTCAGTTCTTAACCCATTAGGTATCAAGACTGACTTTCTGCCCCAATAAGACATCACCTAGTTTCAAGCAAAGCGATACCCACTCAGCCCCACATCTTGTCCCCAGGCCCACCTTCTCACCCCCCCCAAATGTGGACTGTTTGATACCAAACACTCCTGCTGACTGATACTCTGTGGCCCACCTTCTCACCCCCCCAAATGTGGACTGTTTGATACCAAATTCAGCTCCAGAAGGACCCCCAGTGCAAGAACTCTACTCAAGCCCTTTCTGCTGCAAATCATTTCTCAAACTCAACAACCAGGGTGTGTGATGAAATTATGCCCTGGATTCCACTTCCCCACAAGAATATCCCAAAAGACAGTGGGGAAGCCTATATTTCTTCTATAAGTTTAAGACCTCTATAATACTACCTCTTAACCTATTTATTCCCAAATGTAAGGTAGTCTCCTCCATCATTTTGTTTCCTTAATTACTTTTTTAAACTTATTTTAATTTATTTTTCCTTTATATATACATATATTTATTTTTCTTGTTTTTTTTTCTTCTCTTCCTTAACTTATTCTGTTTTGGTTCTGCTGTGTACAAAAAGCTACAAGAAAAAAATCTTGCCTGGGATAAAAACTCAGGTCAAAACCAGGGCACAGAGATGATGGAGCCTGACACTGTAACCCCCAAATGCACCAGCAATATAATATAGCACCTTTTATTTTTGCAAAGGCATACTAAAAATGGGGAAATTTTACGTAGAGAAACAAGCTCTTATCTACTTGGGATAAGAACTCATACATTTTACAATATAGGGACGCCTCCCACTTTGAACATATGCCATGTGGTCCCAATTTAGACTCCATGTGATTAGGCAGCGACCATCCCACCCTGAACCCTAGATCTCAGACATAAAACTGATACAGTTTTCTGCAATGGCTCCGGGAACCAAACTTCCTCTGGGACATTTGTAATACTGCTCTGACACCAACATTTGCCAGTTTTGATATGACATCCTGACAATGGAAAAATGGCAACAACTTGGTCTAATGATAAGATGTAATTAGAAGACATGTCATCCTTTGATCTGTGTAAAAGCCAAGACTGCTAACTACAGAAGACTGACTGAGACAACCATGACTGGGCAGCACTCATTCTGGGACCAATAAAAAGACCCTAGTCTATAGATTTTAGCCTAAGATATCTAATTCTAGAGGTTTAATTGAGACAACTGCAACTGAGCAGAATTTCTAGAAACAATAAAGGACTCTATCCTATGCTTCATTCTAGGATCGGTGCAAAAATCAAGATCACCACTTACAGAAGACTGATTAAAACAACAGTGATAAAACAGAACTTCTAGAACCATAAAGAAAGATTCCATTTTAGGTTCCATCCTATGACTCGTGCAAATACCAAGATTTCTAGTCACAGAGGCCTGAATTTATCATCCATGAGTGAGCGGAAAGTTTCGAGACATCACAAAAGGACCTAGGGGAGAGTAAAAGAGCATGTAAGGAGCCTGTAGTTACATGCATAACAGTATACTTTAAGATCGGAGAAACCCTGATTTTCTTAGGTCAAGGGAATTCCCTTTCTAATCTCCCCAATATTTAGTGTATTTATGCAAAAAAAGAGAATTAGCACAAATTAATTTTTTGTTATTGTTGTTGCTTGTTATATATATATATATATATATATATTTTGTTTGTTTTTTGTTTTTTTTGTTTTTTTTTTTTTGTTTTGTTTTTTGGGCCACACCCGGTAACGCTCAAGAGTTACTCCTGGCTATGCACTCAGAAGTTGCTCCTTGCTTGGGGGACCATACGGGACTCCGGGGGATCGAACCGTGGTCCGTCCAAGGCTAGCGCAGGCAAGGCAGGCACCTTACCTCTAGCGTCACTGCCCAGCCCCTTGTTATATATTTTTTAAAATAATTTTTATTGTGACCAAAATTGAATAACAAATCTTTCACAGTAATATTTAAGGTACAGAATGACAACTAATCAGGGCCATTTCTACCACCAGGGTTTTCCTTCCTCCACCTCTTTTCCCAGCATATGTCCCATATCTCCCTCCTTTGCCCCCAGAGTGCTAGTGTCACTGTTTAAAGTGATTAAAAAAAAAAGAGATGAAGGAGGTTACCTTTATGTTTGTGTTTGGGATAAACACCCCGAGAGGCATTATTATAGAGACATTAAACATACAAAGGCAATATAGACATCCCTATTAAGATATCCCTGTTGAGATATTTTTGTGGGGGGTATATTCCAAGGCACTTTTTCATTACATATCATGGTCTTGTTGAGTTTGAAAAACAATTTGCAGCATTATGGGATCAGGTATTGTCCTTGGGCAGGGGGTCCTTCTGAAGCAGAATATAATACCATGCAACAGTCCACATTTGGGAGGTTAGAGAAGGGCCACATAGCATGAGTCAGCAGGTGTGTTGTTTGAAGTTCCTTGCAGGGCCACTAGATGTGGGACTTTGGGGGTATCTTTTCATTTTGGAAGCTGGGTGGTGGTTTGTTGGGGCAGGAGGTTGGTCTAGGTGCCTAATGAGTTAAGAACTGAGGGTAAGTAGGATTAAATAAGGAGGGATAACGGATCAAGATTGGGGGATGAGAGGATATTTCAGGAACATGGTTATTGTCTTTATTGCTGTGGTGCTTTTCGGGTTTTTTTTTTGTTTGCCCTTTTTTGTACCATAGTTATGCTTTTCTTCCTTTTTCCTTTTCTTTTCTTAAATTGATATTTATAGCCTCTAGAAGGACCCCTCTCATTTTTTGCCTGTTTGATTTTGCCCCCCCCCATTTTTTCTTTTCTTCAAACAGAACCACATAACTTGTACCATCTTGTTCTGCCTCACAAATTGAGGGAAAATAATATAGGGTACCAAACCAAACAGTCATATGAACATTGAGTAGAAATAAAAAAATGTTCAGACTTAAACACCAAATCCAAAGCCAATGACAACAGAATTGATATAAAATCTATAACAATCTAACCACAGAGGGGGCCAGTTACACTAGCAGCCTGGGGGGCTTAGAAAGGGGATATGGGATGCATGCTGGGAATAGGGATGGAAGGAGGACAACATTGGTGGCAGGAATGCCCCTGATTCAATGTCACTATGTACTTAAAATATTACTGTGAAAAATTTGTAATCTCCTTGGTCAAAATAAAAATTATTTAAAAAATAAATGTAGCATATCAATTTAATAAATTTAGCAATTTAAAGGTTTATTTTCAAAGGTAATATGTAAAGGTACAAATTTAGTTTTCTTGATAATTTTACTTCTTTTCATGTACAGCATTCTCTTTTTTTTTATTTTGCAAGGGCTTGGCTAATAATTTATTTTATGAAGAAAAAAAATGCTAAGAAAGAGGACAAGGTGGGAAGATGGTCACCCATAAACAGAATTCTCAAAAGAAATCCCCTTGCTGACACCTTAATTTTGAACTTTCAGCCAAAAAAACATGAAGAAATATAAAACAAAACACATGCACAATTTCTTTGTCCCTCAAGTCCCCAAATTGTGGTAGTTTTCTTGTAAAGACATTTTATATGTATTTTTTTGGCCATACAAAGTGACACTCAGGGGATACTCCTGCCTATGTGCTAAGAAATCGCTCCTGGCTTGGGGGACCATATGGTATGCCAGGGGATCAAACCACGGTTTGTCCTAGGTTAGCGCTTGCATTGCAAATGTCACCTCTCCAGCTCCTGTATTTTGTATTTTTTAAAATGTATGTCTGTGAACATAGTTCTGTGGCACAACTCCCATCCAATAATGATAGCCAGTACAAAAGATTATCATGTCATGAATTCTGACATATCTAAAAATATGTTTGTGCTTTGCCTTCCAAATCTGCCTCTACTAGCTTGCATAATTTTCACCTCTGAGGTTTTCCTTGATGTCTGATATCTCACCTTTGGTATATCAATAAATTTAGACACAAAAGAGAAAAGAGCTGAAGTTACAGCTCACCTCATGAAGCTCACGACAAACAGGGATGAGTTTAGTTAGAGAAATAACTACGTTTTGAACCATCCTAATAATGAGAATGTACGAGAGAAATAGAATACCTCTCTAGAGTACAGGTGGGGGTTGGGTGGGGAGGAGGGAGATTTGGGACATTGGTGATAGGAATGTTGCACTGGTGATGGGTGGTGTTCTTTATATGACTGAAACCCAAATACAATCATGTATGTAATAAAGTTGTTTAAATAAAAAAAAAAGAAAAAGAAAAAGTAAACTAGAACTAATGAAGTGATCGAAATAAGGGAAAAGTATGACACAATGAGACTGATTTCTTGAAACCACACAAAAGCTATTTTTTTTAACTTCCACATAGGATTTATTCTTTCCTGTTTGACTCTGATTGTTGAGATCTTCTCCTAAAAAACATGAGGATCCTGGACTCAGTAGAAACTACAAGATAAAACTGACCACTTTTAGTAGACTTGTGTTCCACTCTACCTACCTCCCATACCCTTACCTTGGATATTTTTTGTAGTTCAGTAAAAGGTTGTTTTTCCTCTTCCATTCTTACTCTCAATATCATCTTGTGTAGTATCTGTTGAGTCCAGGATGCCCACATTCCTAGGAAAAACCCTCCATAATCCGGGGTCACATAGAAAAGAATTAAGTTTATGAGGGCAATTATAAGTATTGCTTTCGTGTTTGTTGTCAAGAAATCTGTCCCTGATGGAGTAACCCCTGAGCGTCACCGGGTGTGGCTCAAAAAAACAAAACAAAAAAAAGTCTCATATCATACCTTCCCTTTTCCCAATCACTTCATGTTTCATTGGATCTAGATTACTTGTTACATGCATTGAAATTTATCAGTGTGTGTAAACATATTCATATTACAAAGGCGAGATTTAAAAAATATCAAGGAAAATAAGTCTCCAGAATACTTCATAGAAAATTATAGCTTCCTTGTTTTCTAGATGGGACAGGGAGACAGCTAGAAAGAGAATCAGGATTGAAATTTAATGGCTGAGTTATATCCATCGTCTGGGCAGCTATGTACTAAAGATTGTGAATTATGAAGAAACAGAAGAAACAGTAACATTCTGAAAAGTGATTCTGTGTAAGGTAGCATTTATAAAGCTATGAACATTTTCTTTTAACCTGTAGTAACTTTAAACCGTATCAAATTTTCTCATCACATAAAAGAACACTTTCTACAAAATGTAGTTCAAAATGACTTAGCTATTCATTTCATTCAGTATAATTCTTATGAACTGAATAATATAAATCCTCCTAGAAAAATGATGAGAAGTGTCATTATGCACTTACTATTAGTATTATAAATGTTAGCGTCTTTTCTCCCTTTGGTTTTTATGACATCAGTGACTCTAGAAAGAACCCATGAAGATTTCAAGAGTGCTCATCATTTCCATAGGTAAGTACTTGTTCTTTCACAGTAAGAGATTTTCCTACTATGACATAATTATAGGGATTATTAATCCTTCATGGGACTAAAACAATAGCAACCAGCAAATCCTATCCAAATTTTGCTACCAATGAAATGAAAGTTATGGTTGGAAATGGGGTGTCTTTATTTTCCTCTTCTCTGTTCTTGTCTTTCATTCCACACATCTCTTTTTTGGGGATAGGGTTGGCAAAACCTGAGGTGCTCAGGTTTACACCTCTATTTGCTCTCACGGATCACTCCTAGCAGGCTTGGAGAAGCATATGCGGTACCAGCGAGAACCATAGGCAGTGTTAGCGATTAAAACCAGGTCAACTGCCTCAAAACAAATGTACTATCCTCTGTACTACTGCTCTGGCCCTCCTCGTCTCTCTCTCTCTCTCTCTCTCTCTCTCTCTCTCTCTCTCTCTCTCTCTCTCCTCTCCTATCTCTCTCAGTCACTCTTGTATGCTACTTGTGTCACATTGAACTACTGATTCTTAGAAGTTAGAAGTTAGTGATATTACGTCAACATTTATTTGTAACCATAATGTACCTTAAATCTTTATTTCAGTGTCCATATTAATTTGGGATTACAATATGTATGATATCTTTTGGTGCACCATGAAAGACTTGCTTGAAATTAAAACCACAAGGGAAGCAAACATTTTAAAACTATCTTTCGTTTAATTTTTTAAATTTTTTTATTTTGTAATAATAATTTTTATTTTGACCAAAGTGGATTACAAATCTTTCACAGTAATATTTTAGGTATATATTGACATTGAATCAGGGGAATTAGCACCACCAAAGTTGTCCTCCGTCCACCTCCCAGCATGCATCCCATATACCCTCCTTTATCCGCCCCGAGCTGTTAGTATGAGTGGTCCCCTCTGTGTCTAGCTTGTTGTAGACTGGGTATCGATTCTGTTGTCATCGGCTTTGGATTTGGTGTTTAAGTCTGATCATTTTTATTACTACTTAGTTATCGTACAACTGTTTGGTCTTGGTACCCTCCATTATTTCCCCCTCAATTTGTGAGGTGGAACAAAATGGTTCAAGTTATGTGGTTCTGTTTGAAGAAAAGAAAAAAGTAAAATAGGGTAAAAATCAAACAAGCAAAAAAAATGGGTAGAGTCCTTCTAGAGGCTATAAATATCAATTTGAGAGAAGAAAGGGAAAAAGGAAGAGAAACACAATGACAATATAAAAAGAAAAAGCAAACAAAAAATTCAAAAGCACCACAGCAATAAAGACAACCACCACTCAATAACCATGGTCCTGAGATAAAATCAAAACGAAGTACAAAAAAATGAAAACAACAACAATAACAGAAATAAGACGAAGCAGCACAAAATAAGATTTTTTTTTGCATCTTTTTTTTTTTAATTTTTAAACTTCTGGGTGGGTTAGGGCTACAGCTTGATGTACACATGGCTTACTTCTGGCTCCGTCCTTGTCCTTAGATATCACTCCTGACTGTATTCAGAACACTCAGGGAAAATCTTTTCAGGGTTAGCCATATACAAGACAAACCTTACCTGATAGGTCATCTCTATGATCCTCCACACCATCTTTCAATAGCACTTTCAATATCTCAGTTTTTTTCATGTTTTTTGTTTTCAATGACTATATCTATTTATCTTTCAGTTACACATATGTTTTCCTTTTATAATGTTTAGGGTATTGCAAGAACAAAAGGTACTTCAGTAATGTAAGTTCTATTTGTATACTTCAAGTTATAGCATATCTTAGTGCAATAATGAAATTTTAGCAATCATCTTCATTAATTTTGACCACTTTGGGGATCACAATGGTATCAACAAAAATAAAAATATCAACAAAGTTCAAATTACTCATGTTTAACATTTTTTATCTATCAGTAAAGTTTATTTTTTTGTCTAAGGTATAGCCATTAAATTTAATTAATAATGATATCTCTCATTATGAGATAGTGTTTTTTCAAATGATTTTCTATATAATGAGCAAAATTGAAATCTATCTGTAAATAGTGAAAAGCAGCAGTATATTTTTTGGTCTACTTATCTACATATCTATTTAATTTTTAGTTATCATTTTATTCATTGCT
This sequence comes from Suncus etruscus, assembly GCF_024139225.1. Classification (NCBI taxonomy): domain Eukaryota; kingdom Metazoa; phylum Chordata; class Mammalia; order Eulipotyphla; family Soricidae; genus Suncus; species Suncus etruscus. The sequence goes on from NC_064858.1 coordinate 44,583,891, forward strand.
TGGACCATGGTATAGTAGTTATTTGTAAAATTAAGTTGTGAATGCACACATAGAGTTAAGTAGTTAGATATCTGAACATGCTTACAATTGCTAAGCAGTTCTAGTTTAAGAACAAATTTGTTTTGGGGCATTCTTGAGCTCAGAATGAAATTGAAATGACTAAGGAAATAACTGTGATACTCATATCTGAATCAATATCCCTTTGGTTTTATTAGTAATGTTTTGTAATATCAGGTTTTTGTTGTTCTCTCACATTTTGCACTTACTCTGTACCCATTCATTGAGTGAATCAGGCTATCTTTCTACCTGGAGTATTTCCAGGGACTTCTCCACTTTAACTAATTTTCATGGAATGTTTTCTCTCTCTCTACCTTCTTCATCTCTTGTTTTCTTTCCCTTTTTCTTTCCATTAGTTTTACCCTTCTACATATAATCAATATTATATATGTCCAGATATGTTCATTTTAGAACAAAGAACAAAGGTACATACGTGTTATATCATTTACACTATCTTTTGGTTAGTATCCTTCCGCCTTTTTTGGTGAGGATTCTTGAAATACAAGTCTAGCTGAAATGTTCCTAAATCCTTTTCATCCTCTTCTTCTGTTCTCTCTGGCCAATATAATCTCTCTTCTGCCTCTAACGCTTCACAAAAAGTATATTTCCTGAAACAACAATTTTTAATATGACATATTAGATTAAAATATGCTGTAAATTTAACTTATTTTACTGATTTTGGGTCCATGCCTGATGATGCTCAGGTCTGGGTTCATACTCAGGTGTCACTCCTGGCCCAGGTCATATGTGGTGCTAAAAATTAACACTGCTTGGGCCGGGAGGTGGCGCTAAAGGTAAGGTGCCTGCCTTGCCTGCGCTAGCCTTGGACGGACCGCGGTTCGATCCCCCGGTGTCCCATATGGTCCCCCAAGCCAGGAGCAACTTCTGAGCACATAGCCAGGAGTAACCCCTGAGCGTTACCGGGTGTGGCCCAAAAACCAAAAAAAAAAAAAAAAATTAACACTGCTTGTTCTTGTGCAGGGCAAGTGTTCTTCTACCTTCTGTACTATCTTGCTGGTATGAAAATGCTATAATTTATAAATACATCATTAAACTATTTGTATTTTGTCTAATTTGACATTAGACTCTCACCTAGTTCATGACTACAAATATCATATATTAAATTATTGATACTGAAGGAAAAGAGTTATTTAAGTATTGTAGTTCTGTTCAGTTTATCACTACATATTAGAATGTTCAGTTATAAGAATGACATTTTATAAACTGTATGAGCTTAGTTAGGCATAGTTTGAGTTAAAATAATACCAATTCAACAGGATAGAACATAGAAGTTCACATTAAAATATCTAAATATTTATTGTTATAAATAAATATTTATTTATATAATTTAGGTAAATAAATTTAATACTAGGATTAAGGTTAGGTTATGAATTTATTTAAGTAAATAAATGCATCTGACTACTACCCAATGATCATTAATATTATCTGGGTCTTTAAATTATTACTAAGTCCATTTTTCATTTACCTTTTCTTCTAATTTTTTGTTTTATATGATATGTACATAGGATTAAGTAAATATCCCTTTTGAAATATAGAATAAAAATCATAGATATTATTGATTTGTTACTTTACCTTTTGATTGAAGACAGCTATCCTGGAATTAAAAAGAAAAACCATTTTCTCAACAATTTTGGGGGAAACAATATTCTATATTTTTTACTGGATGGTTGCAATAGATAGTTATTTACTAGCACATGCATATTCTGAAATGTTCTGCAACAAATAAGTTATTTACTTAATTGAATTGACAAACCTTATTTAAGAACAGCCTGATTTTATTTTGATGTCACTATTTATAACGTTTTTATAGCTAAGGTTATTTTAGTTACTAATCTCATTGAAATGAGAAGTAATTACTGCTGATTTGGAATTGTACTAGATGTACTGTTAAAGAGGAAAAGAAGATTTCAACTTAATAAGTGTTATGATTTTTATTTTAACATTTATAGTTATGCAAAAAGGTTTGAGTTGAAAGTCAAACTGACATGTGAAAAACACTGCATGGTGAATTTGCTGATGATACTTTTCTTTCTATATTTCATCCAGCAGAGCAGCCCTTAAAATACTGTCCCTTCCACTTTCTATTTTGTGCCTTGAATAAACTATTTAAAGCATCTTATTGTTGCTTTTGTCAATTACAGCATCTGATTTTAAATGTTTAACTCTGTCACTGTAAAAAATTCAGTTCTATTGTTCCATGAGAGACAAAAAAGAAAATGGTGAGGAGTTGAAATGAGATTTGTTATTAACAAACCAGTAGAGTAGGATTTGGTGGCTTACATCCTAAAATCAATTGTCTTGTCTTTCTGAAGACAAAAAGAATATTTTTGTTTGTTTTTACAGGAAAAGAGCAGGTAAGAAAGGACAAGTTGCAGTTGCAGACTTAATGGAGTCAAGAAGGGATAATTAAATTCTTTCATAGGTTGGTCCCTGAAGCATACTTGGTCTTATTTGCAAACCAAAACTAGTTAAGACTTTTGGAAAAAGCAAAAATGTGGAAAACTATTTTTTTATTTTATTTTTTTATTTTTGGGCCACTCCCTCCCAGCTGCACTCAAGGGTAACTCTTGTATCTGCATTCAGAAATCACTCCTGGAAGGCTTGGGGAATTATATGGATGCTGGGGATCAAACCTGGGTCAGTCATGTCCAAGGCAAACACTCTACCTCTTTTTTTTTTTATTTAAACACCTTGATTACATACATGATTGTGTTTGGGTTTCAGTCATGTAAAGAACACCACCCATCACCAGTGCAACATTCCCATCACCAATGTCCCAAGTCTCCCTCCTCCCCACCCGAACCCCGCCTGTACTCTAAACAGGCTCTACATTTCCCTCATACATTCTCATTATTAGGACACCTAATGCTATCACTTTTGCTCCTTTTTTAGATTTTTTTTGAAGAAGTAGAAACTGAGAAAAAATTACTAATCTTTAAGTTTTGGGTAAGAATAATTGTCCTCTACAATTGATCTTTACTCTATACTCATTTATATAAATAAAAATATTTTATTAAGTTAATATATTAAATTTAATAAAATATTAAATATATAAATTAAATAAATATATTAAATTAATATTGAATTTTTTAAATAAAGCACAGAATATGACCCTAATGTCTTTTTATGAATCAATTTGCTGGAAAAATGCATAAGATGCTATCTTAAATTAAAAATCTTTTGTACTATAAAAATATGTATGAATAATAAAATAACTTAGGGTATATAAATAAAATTTGTACAGTATAATATGTCAAAGCATTAATGACAAGGTTTAAGGCAAATTTAATTGACAGAAATCCCCAAAATGTTACCTAAAAAATGAAAGAGGGAATGAACAGAGATACTTCATAAAAAGACATGCAGATGACCAATAGTCATATGAGAAAGAGCACATCATAATTTATCATGGAAATACAAATAAAATAACAATTAGATATTACCACAACAGTGAGAATCGCCTATATTAAAAAGAATGGCAATAATCATTGTTGGAGGCAGACTGGAGAGGGGAATTGTGAAGGCAAGAGACCAACTCACTGCCTTTGTGAATATAGTTTAGCCTCAGCCCTTATGGAAAACAGTGCAAACGTTTCTAATTAAAATTAGTTTTAAAATTAAAACCATTCTCTGTGTGATCCAGAGACTCCATTTCTTGGCATCAATTCCAAGAACATGAAGCCATTAATACAAAATATGCTCATCATAGTACTATTTATAATGACCATATCCTGGAAGCAACCCAAAGACCCAATGAAAGATGAGTGGAAAGTTGAATAAAATTCTATTCAGCTATTCAGGTAAGTTTGAAATTTATAATTTTATTATAATAAGGGTGTGTATTTTATCTTATAATAAGGGGTGTTTATGTTAGGTATATTAAGCCAGAATATTAAAAACAAGAGGATTTGAGTACTCTTACCAGTTAAAAACCAGAAAAGAAAATTAGTGCTATTTTCACATCATAGGAAAATCAATTATCTTTATCAGCAATATATAAGATGGGAATATAAATGTTACATTAAACTTTGAAATAAATGTCTCGGGGGAGGGGAAAAATAAATGTCTCAAACAACTTATTTTCCCCCATGCCTTTAACAACTGATTTTTTTATGTAAGAATTTAGTGATTTATGATGGTTTTTATAAAAAGTTATTCTGTAACTTTTTATAAAAGTTCTGTAACCCTATGTGACAATAATTCTCTAATCTAAACTTAAAATGATGTAGACATATCAAGTCACCTTCTCTAAAATTATGTAAATTTTAAGCCTGCTGAAATGTATTTGTTACTCCTAGACAAGGTTTTAGTTTCACATATTGCCATTTTGACTTAATGGGTCACTCATTAAAGGGCTGTTTTATATAGTATGCTTCAAGTAGTGTTTCTATCCTCTATTTGCTAACCAATACCTCATACTGTGATATTACATCCATTGCCGAATAATACCATATGTTCCTTGGTTTCAAAGTTGACCCAATTGGAAACCAATGCAATGTAAGAATAAAGTTAGACTAAACCTGTGATTTCCCATACTAAAAGGAGAATGCAAGGGTGAAAAAGAATGAATTAAAAAGTAGAAAACAACAATGCTTTGAGTTTCTTGATGTTTTGCTTGACATCTTTTAGTATTACAAGGAAACACATTTAGAGATAATAGGAATTTAAATCAGTCTCAGCAAAAGAACATCATTTTAGTGCAACTGAACCCTTATAATAGTCTCTGTTGGACAAATAACAATTGAAGAGTATATCTTTAGCAACTTCGTGCTTTTGACTGGATAGAAAAAAAAAACACCCATCATTCTAAGTGCTACTTTATGTGATTTTGGCAGAGCGAAAAGTCTATTTTGGGCAACTATAAATTTGATTTAAATGAAAACTATATTATAAACTAAATGTATTCACTTAGGACTTGGACCCATCCATTTCCATTTGATTCTTTAGGATGCAGACTAAAATAACCCCAATCACTTCAGTACAATAGGAACCAAATGAGTCAACCTGTTTCCTTTGTTGCTCAACTAGAGCAACTTCAAATTAAGTTGCGGCTTTGACACTGCTGCTTACTGGTTCCAACTTCTTGCTTTATTTTCTAAGTTAATGTAATTTCCAAGCGTTCCAACACAGACCCTTCTGAATATCTGCAGACAGCACTGTTTTCTTACAGCAAAGGCTGCATCAGGCGAAGGACTCCGAGATAAAAGTCAGACACACAGGAAATGAAATGGACAGTAAGCTGGCAGAACTCTGCTCACAAAGGAGTTCCCAGGACAGCTATCACTGAATGACTCCTTTACCAAGGTGTAGCCGAGGGTTAGCCTGAAATAGAATAGAAGCATAGTGTTGTCCCAGGGAAAAAATGAAAATTCATTGATTTCTTTCTATGTCATTTCGCTCTTTAAATCTAGTATTCTAAGAGAAAACAGTCATCTTCGGTTAAGAATATCTCTTTGGTAATCGTGAAGTCAATGTAAGAATGTTTCCTTAAAGGGAAGAAGTATTTCCAGGGTATCTTTCTCTTTTTAGGTAGATTCAGGTTAAAAGATATTGATTGAATCTTTCCAGATGACAGCTGCTGCTCAGAGCATCTAGGCCAGGTTGTAGACTCAATAGAAGACATAGCAGATTCTGTCTTTAGACTGTGCAGAAACTGGCTTATGGTAAAGCAATGGAGACTTTTCACTAGGCAACGTGTTATGTGTTAACTAAGGTTACGGTTTGCAAATCCTAGTTTACAGTTCAGAACACTATTTGAAAATAGTGATCTTTAATTTGGGGTGGCAGATTTATTATTAATATACTATAAAGAATGCATGTGTATTAGATTGTATTATTGCAAGGCAGTCTACCTTGCTTGGTTTCATGTAGAAAAAAATAATAGCAGGCTAAAGATGTACCATATTTTGAAAACAGGCAATACAGGATCAAACATTGATTTATGTGCCTGGTAACAACAACAAAAATCAGCAAGTCTAATGTAACCCAGGAAGTAATACAAAATAAATAGGAAGAAACAATAATGAACTGGAGAGATAGAACCGTAGTTAAAGTGCTTGTTTATCATAAACCTGACCCAAGTCAATCCCCTGCACCTTATATAGTCTCTCAAACCCTGCCAAGAAATTTCCCTAATCTTAGAACCTGTAATGAGCCTTAAGCACTTCCATAAATGGCCCTCAATCAGAAACAGATGAACAAAACTCTTAACAAGTCAAAGTAATTTTGTTTATAAATTATTTGTTGGTGCTCTGGGCTTACCCAGACTCTAAGCTCAGGGGTCACACCTGAGTGTTGTTCAGGGCATAATACAGAGTGCCAGGTATCAAACCTAGTTTTTTACTTGCAAGACAAATGCTGTACCTGCTCTTCTGTTGCTCCTTACTTATAAATGTTTGAAAGTAGTAAATATGACCTTCTAGAATAGATCCTAGATATAGACTTGCATATACAAAATAAAAATTTAAAAATGTAGTTCCCAAATATTAGTACAAATACATTAGAAAATAAAAATGTCTCAGCGCTATTAGGTTTAAATGTGTGTGCTATATGCAAAATATCACAAAAAACTAATAAAACATGCAAAACAGCAAAGATATAATGAAAACTTATGTATCAAGTTAGGAGCAACAATCATACATCACCTAATTCAATCCCAATAAAAATGTCTTCAATGATATTTACTTACAGCATTAAAAGTACATTAACATTTGTAAACATCTAAAAAAGTGGAAAATTGCTAAGAACAATGAAAAAAAGGAATATTAAGTAAAATTGGCTATTCCAAATAGCAAATCATATTATGAAACCAAACTTTTAAATAAGTAGAATATGAATAATTAATTTGACTAAAATTAAATTAAATTATTTTATGTAATTTGATACATAATAACGTTGGAGCAATAATTAGTGAGACAAAGATACATTATTCAGTACAAAACTAATAGACTATTGGTTAAGTGTAGAAAATTGTCAACTCTTTTCAAATAAAACAAGATAATTAATTATGGATAAGAGTCTAATGAAAAGCTATACTAAAGAAAATAAAAGAAAATGTGTTTCCCATACCCTGCTCATGGATTGGCAAGATTAACATCATTAAAATGGCAATTCTCCCCAAAGGATTATACAGATTTAATGTGATCCCCTTAAATATACCCATGACATTCTTCAAAGGAGTGGATCAAACACTAGTGATGTTCATCTGGAACAATAAAAACCTCGAATAGCTAAAGCACTTCTAGGAAAAGAGCAAATGGGAGGCATTACTTTCCCCAACTTTAAACTGTACTGCAAAGCAATAGTTATCAAAACAGCACGGTATTGGAATAAAGACAGACCCTCAGATCAGTGGAGTAGGCTTGAGTTATCAGAGAACGTTCCCAAGACATACAATTACCTAATTTTTGACAAAGGAGCAAGAAATCTAAATTGGAGCAGGGAAAACCTCTTCAACAGGTGGTACTGGCAGAACTGGTTAGCCACTTGCAAAAAAGTGAACATAGACCCCCAGTTAACATCATGTAAAAAAGTAAAATCCGAATGGATTAAAGACCTTGATATCAGACCTGATACCATAAGGTATATAGAACAACACTTCGGTAAAACACTCCATGACACTGAAACTAAAGGCATCTTCAAGGAGGAAACTGCACTTTCCAAACAAGTGGAAGCAGAGATCAACAGATGGGAATACATTAAGCTGAGAAGCTTCTGCACCTCAAAAGAAATAGTGCCCAGGATACAAGAGTCACCCACCATGTGGGAGAAACTATTCACCCAACACCCATCAGATAAGGGGCTAATATTCAAAATATACAGGGCACTGACAGAACTTTACAAGAAAAAAACATCTAATCCCATCAAAAAATGGGGATAAGAAATGAACAGATGCTTTGATAAAAAAGAAATACAAATGGCCAAAAGGCACATGAAAAAATGCTCCTAGTCACTAATCATCAGGGAGATGCAAATCAAAACAACTATGAGATATCACCTTACACCACAGAGATTGGCACACATCACAAAGAAGGAGAACAATCAGTGCTGGCGGGGATGTGGAGAGAAAGGAACTCTTATCCACTGCTGGTGGGAATGCCATCTAGTCCAATCTCTATGGAAAGCGATATGGAGATTCCTCCAAAATCTGGAAATTGAGCTCCCATTCGACCCAGCTACTCCACTTCTAGGGATATATCCTAAGAACACAAAATACAATACAAAAACTCCTTCCTCACACCTATATTTATTGCAGCACTATTCACAATAGCCAGGCTCTGGAAACAACCAAGATGCCCTTCAACAGACGAATGGCTAAAGCAATGTGGTACATATACACAATGGAGTATTATGCAGTCGTCAGGAGAGATGAAGTCATGAAATTTTCCTATACATGGATGTACATGGAATCTATCATGCTGAGTGAAATAAGTCAGAAGGAGAGAGAGGTGCAGAATAGTCTCACTCATATATGGGTTTTAAAAAAAATAAAAGTCATTTTTGCAACAATCCTCAGTGACAATGAGAGGAGGGCTGGAACTTCCAGCTCACTGCATGAAGCTCACCAAAAAGAGTGGTGAGTGCGGTTATAGAAAGAACTACACAGAGAACTACCATAATCATGTGAATGAATGAGGGAATTGGAAAGCCTGTCTAGATTACAGGTGGGGATGAGGTGGGATGAGGGAGATTTGGGACATTGGTGGTGGGAATGTTGCACTGGTGAAGGGGGTGTTCTTTATATGACTGAAACCATATCACAATCATATATGTAATAAAGATGTTTAAATAAAGAAAAAAGTTTCAAAAGAAAAAGAAATTAGATGATACATGGAGTTTATTAGACTCAGTCTCATTTTGGTGGTTATTTTGAAGTCGTGCAGCCACTCAAAAATAAAAAGAAAATGTGTTTCCAAAACACAAAATATACATATTTGAATAGGCATTTTATAGGTAGTTTTATAGAATAAAATAAAAGTTATTTTTATAATAGTAATATCAACGGTAATTTTATATATAAAGATATTTCAATTTTATATAGAATTATATGCAAAACATAAACTATTTCTTTTTATAGCATCATGCGGTTTGGACTTTATATTTATTTTAGGACAAAAATTACAAAATACTCAAAGAAATGTATTTGGTTTTTTTTTAAGTTTTTTTAAAAGATACTTTAAAATTCTTTTTTCTTTTTTTTTATTTATAATTTTTATTTCAAAGAGCAGCAAGTGATTATTAATTTCTAACCAATGCTTTTTTTTTTTAATTATGAGAACAATGATGCAAAGAAAGAGGACAAGGTAAAGTTACAATGGAAGGACAATACATAACATAATTCTCAGAAGTCCCCTTGCTGATATCCCAACTTTGAAATTTCATCCAAAGAACATTAAGATTGTAACACACTGTAATATTTCTTAACAGCACACAAGGCAATCTAAAGCCATAAAACTTACATAACTCCTTAAACATTATAGGCATAGCATTTTTTTTACATTTCCATATTCATGCATATTAGCTTAAGTTAACCTCAAATCTTAAGTGGGTTCTTTTTAAAGATTAGAGTCAAAGGAGCACAGCAAAAATGGTGTTAGAGTGGCAATTGTTGTTTGCATAGGCCCACCAAAATATGAGGGACATGGAAAGAAATAACCTTGGTCTAAATACAAAAAGACCTGACCCCTGAAGGTTCCTGGCACAAGACCAACTCTAGGCTCCAGGCAAGCTAGATCGTCCAATCCAAGACATTGTCTGTAGTGTCAACACACTTTTATTTTTCACACAGTCTCTGTTGTTGGTATCAAGCTTCTGTATTAAAGATCCTGGAATCTGTATATCCAACATTGAAGTCAGGATGTGGAGCGTCCTCTGGTTTCACCTCACAGTCAAAGTGCAACGCAGGGAGCCCTGTCCTGTAAGCAGGTCGTTGTTGTTGTTAAGTCTTCTCAGTGTTAATGGAAGTCTCTTTTGTGCAGGACAATGTCTGAGCAGTGTAGAGTCTTCCTTGGTAGAGGATTGCTTCCAGGTGATGCTATAGTCCAGCCTGGATGTTTTGTGGATGGCTTCCCTGGTTCAGGGAAATGCCCTTTCTTCTGAGGTCTGTGCCAGGTCGTTATGTCAATGTTCAGGGTGTAAGGTCCCTTTGCACTATAAGATTTGTCTGTACCAATCTCTATTAGATAGGATCTTATTTATATGTATACTATTTTCCCATTTTAATGTGCCTATGCAAAAAAGGAGCAATGCCACGTGGTGTTCTTGGCGCATATGGGGGTGATAAGAACAATTATGGTTCAATCATAAGCATTAATCTGGGGGACTCTTTCTCTAAGATTCCTTGTTAAACAGCTCAAAAAGAGAAGATGAAAAGTGGTTAGAATCATCACTATATAAGACAACATTTAGTAAGAATTATAGCTGTCAGAGAAAAAACACAAAATATTCTAAAGAAATACGTGTCCATTTTATGTATCTTGAAACAGTTTGGGGTTGTTACACACAATACACGGCTTTGGTCTGTGATAAGGCTTGTACACTACTGATTAAAAAGAGTAATGTAGATTAGAGATGTTTGGGGGGGATAGAGAGTAAAGGGATAAAACAGAGCTTTGTAGGGATGTGGGAAAGGGTACAATACAAAATAAAGATTCTGGATACGAAAAACATAACATAACAGTAAGGAATACTGTTAATACTTGAAGTACAAGCGGGGGCGTGAGCCCCCGCGATTCTGTAGTTTTTGGATGCATAGGGAGGGATTTCTCCCCCCTCCCCCCAGGGCCCGATTAACCAGGCGTGGCCCTGAAGACCCACCAGGTTTGGGGGGATCTTGGTCCCCTGGACTAGGAGTTCAGCCCAGGGGGCCTGTGGCTAGCTGTCCTGCCCAGAGCCCCCAACATACCAGTCAAAGACCCAGAAATCCTGGCATGCGGAGTGTTCTGAGCCCAGCTGCGCCTCTGTAGTTTTTGGATGCATAGGGAGGGATTTCTCCCCCCTCCCCCCAGGGCCCGATTACCCAGGCGTGGCCCTGAAGACCCACCAGGTTTGGGGGGATCTTGGTCCCCTGGACTAGGAGTTCAGCCCAGGGGGCCTGTGGCTAGCTGTCCTGCTCAGAGCCCCCAACATACCAGTCAAAGACCCAGAAATCCTGGCATGCGGAGTGTTCTGAGCCCAGCTGCGCCTCTGTAGTTTTTGGATGCTTAGGGAGGGATTTCTCTCCCCTCCCCCCAGGGCCCGATTACCCAGGCGTGGCCCTGAAGACCCACCAGGTTTGGGGGGATCTTGGTCCCCTGGACTAGGAGTTCAGCCCAGGGGGCCTGTGGCTAGCTGTCCTGCCCAGAGCCCCCAACATACCAGTCAAAGACCCAGAAATCCTGGCATGCGGAGTGTTCTGAGCCCAGCTGCGCCTCTGTAGTTTTTGGATGCATAGGGAGGGATTTCTCCCCCCTCCCCTCTAGAATTCTTTTTTCTTTCATTATTCATACTCTGATTCCCTGTTTTTTTCTAAATTGAAAACAAACAAACAAAGAGAAAGACGGAAGAATCAAAATGTCTTCTCAGAAAGTTAGAGTTGATCTACCTGCTTTGCTATATATCTCTATTACTCTTACTTTCAATTCGATAGTTATCTTGAATTATGAATTTATTTACCTATAGCTATTAAATTATTTACCTTTAAAAATTTAACTAATTTGGGTTTGTTATAATATTAAATATTCTTGAATTTTTAAGACTTGTCATTCTCTGTAATTTCTCTGAGATTTCTTTCTCTCAGTTACATTTTTTTCTGATATGCCAGTTGTCTCAACTCTTTCAGTTACATTTTTTCTGATATACCAGTTGTCTCAACTTTTTTTGTGTTGGTTATATATTAACTTATAGTTTCTTCTGTTACTGTATTAATATGGAGAGTTAGAGAACTATATCTGGACCATGTGCTAAACCTCATTTTAACCATCTTTATTCACTCTTGAAGTTTCTTCTCATTACTTACACACCAGGATCTGTTATGCTGCTATTGAAAAAACTCAGTTTGACAGATAAAGCTGAAGTAGCACCTTTTAAATAGTCTCACTGTTATATTTTCCACCCTAAAATTACAAATATTATTGCTTTAATTAAATTTTTAAGTATGATTAAAATACTTAACTATTTACTAGTTTAAAATATTACCCCAAATATTATATATAAAATATAGACAAGCTTCAGTTTTTAAATTATGCAAATGAACAGTGATACATCCATTTTTATTTTGAAAATTGCCCTTAACCAATATGTATAAACAAAGACAAATGCATTTTCTTTGACATCATTAGAACTGGATTAACATGGGGGCTTGAATGGTAGCACAGTAATAGGGCATTTGCCTTGCATGCGGCTGACCTAGGATGGACATGGCTTCTATCCCCAGCATCCCATATGGTCCTCTGAGCCTGCCTAGAGCAATTTCTGAGCGCTGCCAGGTGTGATTCCGCCCCCCCAAAAAAAAAGAAAAAAGAAAAGATAAGAACTAGATTAACATTATGCAAAGACATTAAGTACAGATTTTTTTTTTATCTGAACTCTGAAATGAGGTTAAATAGCATTACCTATTCTCCCAAAACCTAAACCTAGAATGTGGTGCTATTTCTGTTAGGGAGTAGAATCACAAAGAATAGTGCACAGACTTCATGCTTAAATATTGTATGCTTTATTTTTTGAGTATTGTTTCTTCATGGAATGACTTCAAATAGTACCTCGGTTGTCCCTTAATCTCAGGGTGTGTTTTCAGCTACATGTTTTAATGTCTTTTACAATGACCCTTTCTAGATAGCAGTGTAAGAAAAATAGAGAGTGTATCCTATTATCACAGTTCTACTCCATTTTCTGCTTGGCTCTGAAATGTTCAGCTAACATTCTATTTATAATGATGCAATCATTTTATAAATGCCTTCTGTAGTAGCTTTATCATAGTATTTGTGGACATGAAAGGAAAGCACATACTCAGAAAAGTCAGCTGTCCTTCCAAGATAGAAATAGCTCAATGAATAAAAATTCATTGTAAATTTAATATGTGAATTAAAATTCTTATACTGACTTTATGATTAATATATGTTGAATATTATAAAAACCACAAAATACGTAGCTGTTCTACTGCAACCTGGTACCTATTAATATATTAGAGGAATTATACAAAATCTGGTGTTCAACATTGGTCTGGGTTGGTAAAAATACAGCTATGTAAAGGCAATGATTGTTATATTATTCTTGGTAAAGGTAATATAAGGTAGTGTCTATTCTATTTGATCCATATATAGCTTCCATTTCTGTTCCCTGTGCCTTTTTTTCAGATCTCAATGGTTAATAGCAATATATATTATTTTTACTGACCAAAATATTATGTCTGACTATCCTTCTAATGTCTTCCAATCTGTTGACATGATAATTTCTAATCATGTCTATTTTGCCTTCTCTCATTTGTTAATCTATCACCTGATCATCAATTTCTTAAAATTTGTTTACTCATTTATTCTTTGTTCTTTCAGGACATAACTAGTCAATCAGAGTTCCATGAACTATATATGTATATATATGCATATACATAATCTTACTTTGAGCACTTTTCCTTAGTATAAAAGAACAAGTTTGGACCAGAGTGGTGGCACTAGTGCTAAGGCATCTGCCTTGCAAGCACTAATCTAGAACGAACTGCAATTTGACCCCCAGCATCCCATATGGCCCCCCAAACCAGGTGAGATTTCTGAGTGCATAGCCAGGAGTAACCCCTTAGTGTCACTGGGTGTGGCTCAAAACCAGAATAAAATAAAATAAAATTAAAAAAAAAAGTTTGTCAAGATCTACCCACTCTCTGCCTATCAAGTAGATACTTTTTTCCCCTTACTTTTCAGGTTCCTAGTGGATTTCAGTAGCTTAATAAGCCAAATATCCTCTTTCAGTTAGTTCATGTGGAATAATACTCCTGAAACAAAAAAAAATATATATTAAAATTTTAAACTATGTTTGTTTTCTTATGGTCATTGGAATATATTGAGGAGAGTTACTGTGATAACTTTTCTGAGCTACTTGCTCATGTGACTTTTATAACTATTCATATTTTATAAGTTAATGTTATTTTTGCCTTAAAATAGGATGTGCTGGGCTTTTCCATCCTAATGACTTGGTAGTTTGATAGAAACAAACTCATAATATATCATCATTTAGAGTCCCATAGTCAAGATTTTTCTCCATTGAGCCCCAGTAGTATAATAAGAGCAGTATTTAAGAAGGTATATAATTATCTGCTGCAAATAGAATGGTATTGTTCTACTAAGTCCAAGGCCTACATTATGATTCTTTTTCTGTGGCTTGGAATAAACTAGACATGGCATCTTTTCCCACCACTAACAGCTTTAACACCATAGGTTCTTCCAGATTGCTTGATCCAAAAATGCTAGTTTTTACCACATCCTAGACCTGTGGCAAAACCCTTTGTTTTCAAGGACTATTCAAAACTGGAACTATAATATCACCCATCCTATGACTAGGGAAGAACTCCTGAGTGTGAGCATATATAGATCTGGTAAGCATTGAACTTTCCTTGAAATAAAAACAAGAGGATGCAAGATACAGAAATTTGTCTTTTATTTGGTATATCTATAACTAAGATTATATATAATATATCATATAAATATAATAAATATAAAAATAAATTAATATAAATATATTATTATATATAAAATATTATTATCACTCTCTTAGTCATAGAGAAACTCTGCACCTCTAAGCACTTTTCGGTCCTTGAATTTCCATTTATTTAATTCATTTTCTTTCAAATTTTCAATATTCAAAATTCTCCTGTGTGCTGATCACTGCTTAGTAATACTGCCCATTCAATTATAGTGTTTCTATAATTGTAGAACTCTGTGAGCTATCCAAATATATGCAGAATACATTATAATGAAGACCAACGGATTTAGCCTGTCTTACTGCTATTTTACACGTAAGTTTTGCTGTTCAATCACATTTCAATATAATCTTGGAGGAGCATTTCAATTATATTAGAGTAGAATACAGTGATCATTAACTCCATGGATATCTACCCTTCATATTAGTGCATGAGAGCTGCTGTAACAAATACCAAACTGTTAATGTAGGAAACAAAACTAAATTTTCTTACAGTTTTTTATTTATTTATTTATTTATTTTTTGGTTTTTGGGCCACACCCATTGACGCTCAGGGGTTACTCCTGGCTATGCGCTCAGAAGTTGCTCCTGGCTTGGGGGACCATATGGGACACCGGGGGATCGAACCGCGGTCCGTCCAAGGCTAGCGCAGGCAAGGACAGTTTTTTATTAAATATAATTTTTATTTTAATCATAATGGCTTACATATCGTTGACAATAATATTTTAGGTACATATGAACATAAAATCAGGGAAATGCCCATCACCGAATTGTCCTACCTCCACCTCCATTCCCGTCCTTCTTCCCATAACCTCTTCCCTTACCCCTGGGGCTGCTAGAATAAGTGGTCCCCTCTGTGCCTAGCTTACGACTTAGTGGCCTTACACCTATTTGGTCTTTATTCCCCTCCCCAATTGGGAGGCGGGACTAGATAGTTCAAGTTAAGTGGTTTTGTTTGAAGAAAAGTAATAACCTGAAGAAGAAAAAAAAAAGAATCAGATACTCCGGAAATGGGTGGAGTCTTCTAGAGGCTTTCATCCTTGGTTTGAGAGACGAAGGGGAAAAAAGGTGAAACACCACAGCAGTACATAAAGAACTGTCAAATAAAATATCCAGTGAGCATTCCAAAAAAAAAGAAAACCAAACCAAACCACACAAAACAAAAGGGTAAGCACCATATAAAAGCCATGGTATTGAGATAAAAAAAAATGTGGCAGAGCACATAAGGAAAAAAAAAAAGAAAATAAATAAATAAATATAAATGGAGACATCCACTTCAATAGCCAAACCACAACAATGAAATCAACAAAAAATAGATAAGTAAATAATAATAAAAATATTGTTTTGTGCTTTTTTTCCCCTCCCGCAGATGCACAGTAAATATTGGGGTCATTCGAAAAGGAATTTCCTTTGCCTAAGAGATACAGGGTTTCTCCACCCTTGAAGTATATTGTCATGGGATTAACTATAGACTTATTTCAGGTTCATTTACTCTCCCCTTGGTGCTTTTGTGGTATATGGAAGACTTCTGCTCCTTCTTGGCTGATAACATCAAACCTCTGTATCTAAAGGTCTCAGTATCTGCATGAGTCAAGGAGTTGAACTTATGATTATGTCTTTCTTTGTGGATCTAGAAGTTCTGTTCCCTCAGTGTCATTTTAATCCGTCTTCTGTGGTTGACGGGCCTGGTCTTTGCGCTGATCCTAGGAAGGGTCCTGGGATAGCATCTTCCGTTATGTTTCCAGAGTTCCCTTCCATTGCAATAGTCTCAGACAAACCTCTGGAACTAGGGATCATAGTTGTTATGCAGGTCGTAGCTCACGCCCTAGACTAGGGCTTTTTTATTGATCCCAGGATACATACAGTCTGGCCATGGTTCTGTCAGCCAGTCATCTATAAATCGCGATCTTGGCATTTGGATAGACCAAAGGGTGACAAGTCTTCTGATTTTGTCTTATCGTTAGCTGGTGAGGTAGGATAACTTGCTCTTAGGTCAAGTTGTTCCCATTTTCCTCGTTATCAGGATATCATATTAGGGCTGGCACTTGTTGGTGTCCAAGCACTATTAAGGATGTCCCAGTTGGGATTTGTTTCCTGTGGCTGCTGTGAAGAAGTGTGTTGTTTCTATGTCTGTGGTCCAGGGTTCAAGGCTGGACAGTTGGTGTCTAATCACCTGGGGTCTAAGTTGGGTCCACGTGACATATTTTCAAAGTGGGAGATACCCCTGTATTGTAAACAAGTATGAGTTCTTATCCCTAGTAAATAAGAGCTCGTTTTTATACGTAATATTTCTCCTTTTTTTAGTGTGCCTTTGCAGGGAGAAATGGTGCTACATTATATTGCTGGTGCATTTGAGGGTGGAGAGAGAAGAAAACAAAAACAGGTCACACTCCCAAAAAAGATAAAAATAGAAATAAAAAAATATGTGCTCAAAAAAAAAATATGTGCTCATGTATATATATGACAAGAAAAAAGATTTTTAAGAAATGAAGAAAAAATTAATTAAAGGAACAAGGTGATGCAAGAAAGTATCTTGAATTTGGGGAAAAGCAGGTAAAGAGGTAGTGTAATACAGGTCTTATACTTATGATGGTAGTATAGGTTTCCCCATTGTCTTTTGAGATTTTCTTGTGGTGTGTGGGTTCCCGGGCGCCTTTTCATCTCCCAACCTGACCTTCTTGAGATTGGCAAAAGATTTGTGGCAGGGAGGACTAGGGAAGCGTTCATGCATTGGGGGATACTTGTAAAGCTAAGTCCAGTTTCAAGTAACAGTCCACGTTAGGAAGGGTTGGTAAGGAGGACCATGCGGCATGAGTCAGCAGGGGAGTTGGTTGCCTTTTCTTGTAGGGGCGAGGTGTGGGTTTGACTGGTTGTCCTTTCGCTTGGGTGCTGGGTACTGGTTCGCTTGGGTAGGAGGTCATTCTTGATGCCTAATGGGATAGGAACTGAGGGTGAAGAGTTTTAATGTAGGGAATCTGGATGGGATTGCAGGGTGAAGGGATAGTCGAATTTTCAAAGGGGTGAAAGGGGAAAGTATATAGAAGGGGCAGGAAAGAAAAGAGAATATAAATTAAAAAGAAAAAGGAGAGAAAAAGAAAAAAGAAAAAAGAAAAAGAAAAAAACAGTAGTGAGAAGAGTAGAGAAAAGAGCGAGGGAATGCTAGTTTGTTTGAGTGTGTTCGATGAGTAGGGCCTGTAGTATAACCCAGCAAGCCCAGCAATTGCTCTCCTAGGTATCTACCCCCAATGAAAGGACATTCATTCCAAAGTATGTGTGCACCCCACTATTTATCGGAGCACTCAGTATAATAGCCAAGTCTTGGAACCAACCTCGATGTCCAGCAACAGATGAATGGATCATTAAGATGTGGTATCTATACACAATGGAATACTACATGGCAGTCAGAAATGATACAATAACAGACTTTGCAGCAACATGGATAGACCTAGAACATATTATGTTAAACAAAGTAAGTCAGAAGACAAAAGATAAACACAGAATGATAGCACTATTCTGAAGCACCTAGAACATACACCTTATATACAACTAATACTCAATAATCAAATAACAGGGTTTAACAGGGTAGAAACCCCTAACACTGTAACAGTCAACATATACTGGAGAGCAGTGCCCAAAACACATGAAAGAAGAAAAACACAAACTCTTGACTACACACTATACCACAAAAAAACCAGCAACAGCAGAAACAGCAGCATAGAAAGACCAGGTAAGTAATCAGCCTTCTACTACAAAGGCCCATAATAAGCCTTTAGGGATCTTATACAGGATTACAGGTAAAGGATACCATGGGAAACCACTGACTTCAATGGAAGCATTCCATAAAAATACGTTTTAATGCCTTAATCTTTCTATACTTAAAATAACCTTTCTAATTTTCTGTCCACAGGCGTTCTTGGATACAAAGGGTGGACAAACTAAGATTGCATCTCGGGGCTCAATCACACGAGATACCATACCCAGCTTGCACTACAAGAATGTCCAGATAAAACTCTTTAACATACCCTTTATCCCTAGGTAATACCTTCATTTAGGACTTGAAGCACGTGACCACCCAGACCACCAAAGCAGCAACTGTGACCTATAGAATTATACTACAGGCCCTACTCATCGAACACATTCTTACAGTTTTAAGTGTAGAAGTTCCACCTGGTAAGTTTAGTTTCTTCTGAAATGTCTCTCTTTGCTTTGCATATATTAGATTATTTTGTTTTATTTTGTTTTGTTTTTGGCCACACCCTGCAGCACTCAGGGGCTACTCCTGCCTCTGTGCTTAGAAATTGCTCTTGGCATTATTACCATAATGTCTTTAATTTTTTTTAAATGCATAGATAAGTGGGTCTATTCTGTGTCTATCTCTCTCCCTCTGACTTATTTCACTCAGAATAATAGATTCCCTGTAAATCCATGTATAGGAAAATTTCATGACTTCATCTCCTGAAGGCTGCATAATATTCCATTGTGTATATATCTGTCACACAAAGACATTATTTTAGTAATTCCCAAAGACAATAGGGATGAGGACCAGAGGACTGGCTCACAATATGAAGCTCACCACAAAAATTGGTGAGTACAGTTAGAGAAATAACTGCACTAACAACTAGCATGACAATGTTAATGAGTGTGGGAAGTAGAATGCCTGTCTCTAATACAGGCAGTGAGGAGGAGAGAAATAGGGGGTATTGGTGGTGGGAATGTTGCACTGGTGAAGGGGGTGTTCTGTTTATGATTGAAACCCACTACCATTATGCTTGTACTCATGGTGCTTAAATAAAGATTTTATTTAAAATATCGCTCTTGGCTCAGGAGACCGTATGCGGTGTTGGGTATTGAACCTGCATCTGTCCTGGGTCAGCTACATGCAAGGCAAATGCCCTAACACTGTGCTACCACTCTGGCCCCATGTATTAATTTCTTATTTTGTCTTTATATCTGTCTTCTTTATGTGTATGCAAGTTTGTGTCTCAGTTGTCTCTTCTAATAAGGGCACAGGAAAAATGCTATGTTGACTTGAAGGACCTAGTTTAATATAGAATCTGACTTAAATTTTGTTGAACGTAAATCAATTTAAATGTAAATAGCACAAGGGGCTGGTGGTTAACATACAGAACATTTATAAAGTTCTCTGTGTCTTTTCAATAAATTTTAATTTTCAATGGTTAACTTAACTTGTTTCCTTATATACTAAGAAGATTATAGTTATTTTAAAAATCCAATAATACCTGTTGGTCTTTTTAATTTTTCTTTTTAAATTTTGTATAAAGCATACTTTGATTAAAAGTCAAGACAAGTAATTTTTGTTCTACATAGAAGATTAACATAAAGCTATAAAATTGTAGAAGTTGTAGGTGATATAACTTTATTCCAAAAGTATTAACAGCTTTACTTGGTAAGCTTTCCTTCCTTTACTACAAAATATTTTACTTTTATTATTGGTATTATTACATGCAACATTTGTGGACATACTAAAACCATGTAATAGCACTGAAATTGGATTTTACACATATACATTTGCCTATATTATTCATCTTGTATAAAAACACTTTTGAAAGTAAAAAACCAATTTTTGAAAGTTTTATGAAATATTCAAGGTAATAGGGGCATGAAATTGCTAGTAATAATTTACTCTGCACATAGTTGGCAGTGTTTTTACAGATCACTTGGAAATAAAGTAAGATTTGTCGGGGATAAGTTGTCTTTGTGGTAATAAATAAATTATTTTGTATTTTTATGTTGATTGCTTTTGAGTGGTCTGTGATAGAAAAAATACCTGCTATCTGATGACAGGTTCCATTAATGTCCCATTAATGTAATTACAGTTGCAAAGTGAGAACACATTTAATGTGATTCTTTACTTGAACTCTTGCATGAGATTTTAAAACACTAGAAAAATTATGACTGTCAATAATAATCTAAGGCCAGTCAAGATTTTCTGTTGTATATTGGCATCTCAGTGTATTAAGATAAAATAAATATTGCTTTCATGATTTTTGTTTATTATTCTCAAAAAATAGATCAAATTTTTTAGTGGATTTACACATTTCTTCATTTCAATCACTCCACTGCAGTTTTCAAACATTGTTTCCTTGTATTAAATTTTATTAAGTAAAAAGTCTTGCTTGTACTTAAAACATTATATTCGTGTAAACAGAATGCTTAACTTGACACTGAGCCAAATAATTTGAGTATGTAATAAGGTTGTGTAGATCTTTTCTCAAAAACTGTTGAGCTGATGTTTTATTTCTTTTGTCTATCATGCAAGTCTAGAGTTTTTGTTACTAGCAGTTCACAAACTATTGTCTTTCTTTCTTAGATTCCAAAAATGTTTGGAATGCTTTGTCATATCGTAATAGTTGAATATAGCATCGTTTTATGGAGGATGAGAGGTGTTAAACCCCTTACATCTGCTTCTGCTCGAAGTTTACTCCTTATACTGTGCTCACTATTTACTCCTGGAAGTATTTTAGAGAATCATATGAAGTGTCAGGGGCCAAACTGGGAGTTGTCACTTGTAAGGCAAACACCTTAAACCCTCTATTTCTCTGCTTAGCCTAGAAGATAGCAACATAAACTATAGTTTTATGTAAAAAAGAAATTTGTTATAAAATTATTGTTTTTTTAAATAAAACTTTCAAACTCGAGTTTATAACAAAGTATGCTTTTTTAATATAATTTCTGTTAGACATCATTGACCAACCATTTCTATCATAATAAATAATGGAGCATATTCTTTATTAGACACAACTAAGTTAAAAATATTCTTAAAAACCTGTTTAGAGTCTCATTTCCTTTCCTATCTCCTTTACAGTGTGTTTAATGCGTTTAATTTGGATAATAATAGTCAGCAGTCTGGGAAGACAGAAACAGCTCTTGATTACTCCTGAGACACACACTTATGCATGAAAGGGGTCTTGTGCATGAATACAAACACCTCATGATCAGACCCTTGATCTCCATCCAGGTTACCATTTACTCTTAAGAGGAAATGCTAATCTACATTTTTCTCTTAGAGAAAAATAAAAGCAACATTAAAAGATGCTCTTTCACAAAACACAACCTTAAATTACCTTGTGGCAAGACTGCAAGAGAGTAATTATACTATAGTTTGGGATAAATATACCAAAGATCCTAGGCAGCAACTCGGAACAGCTGCTACTTACTTCACTTCATTAAATGCAATTGCAGAAATAAAAGCAAAATAGTCCACTACTAACGACAGTAAGGAAAAAAGTGTATAATGCTGAAAATTAAAAAGAAAGCAGTCAACCCTCAATATTCCTATTTATAATGGCATAGTTTTATGTTCATACATTTTCCAGGGAAATTTCTAAAGTGCATTTTTAGATAAAAATATTCTGGCAATAAATTTGACAAAATTATTGTATTTACCACACCACAAATATTATTTCTTCCAAATGTTATTTTCAATGCTCCTAAAAAGTTGTTGTGGGGGAAACATGTAAGAGAAATAAGTACAAATAAATGCCTAGGGACTGAAGAAAGTATCTGTAAAATGGTACCCAGCTATCAACCACAAAGGTGCTGTTGGTGAACATTTTCTTCTTCCTTAAACTTTCTTAAACTTAAACTTTCTTCTTCCTAAAACCTCTTCCTTTGATAGTAAAAGCCTGCTGGATAGGTACTTTTGTCTCACTCTCTACCTGTCCTCTCCTGGTGGATTGATATTGGTATAATAAAGAAAGGTCAGTTTTGGCTTGGCACTTAGACATATCACTGGTGCAGACTGGTTCTATGGCTCTCTCCTGACTGGTTTGGCTTATTA
The DNA here is from genome assembly GCF_024139225.1 of Suncus etruscus. Classification (NCBI taxonomy): domain Eukaryota; kingdom Metazoa; phylum Chordata; class Mammalia; order Eulipotyphla; family Soricidae; genus Suncus; species Suncus etruscus. The sequence goes on from NC_064858.1 coordinate 44,606,434, forward strand.
TTTCTTCACTGCTACCCTCTTACCCTGATTCTTCAGACCCGGCAACCTAAGGGTTTAGAAACATAGCATGTGCGGTTATTTTACAAATTATGGATTTTATTTTACAGGTATCATCACAACTTCTTTTTCTTTCTAGATGAGGTTTCATTTATTTTTTCTTTACAGTTCTTTATTATTCTTTTTTTATATTTTATTTAAACACCTTGATTACATACATGATTGTGTTTGGGTTTCAGTTATGTAAAGAAAACCACCCATCACCAGTGCAACATTCCCATCACCAATGTCCCAAATCTCCCTCTTCCCCACCTGACCCCCGCCTGTACTCTAGACAGAGTTTCCATTTACCTCATACATTCTCATTATTAGGACAGTTCAAAATGTAGTTGTTTCTCTAACTAAACTCATCACTCTTTGTGGTGAGCTTCCTGAAGTGAGCTGTAACTTCTAGCTCTTTTCTCTATTGTGTCTGAAAATTATTATTGCAAGAATGTCTTTCATTTTTCTTAAAACCCATAGATGAGTGAGACCATTCTGCGTTTTTCTCTCTTTCTCTCTGACTTATTTCACTCAGCATAATAGATTCCGTGTACATCCATGTATAGGAAAATTTCATGACTTCATCTCTCCTGACAGCTGCATAATATTCCATTGTGTATATGTACCACTGTTTCTTTAGCCATTCGTCTGTTGAAGGGCATCTTGGTTGTTTCCAAAGTCTCGCTATGGTAAATAGTGCTGCAAAGCATATAGGTGTAAGGAAGGGATTTTTGTATTGTATTTTTGTGTTCCTAGGGTATATTCCTAGGAGTGGTATAGCTGGATAGTATGGGAGCTCGATTTCCAGTTTTTGGAGGAGTCTCCATATCGCTTTCCATAAAGGTTGAACTAGACGGCATTCCCACCAGCTGTGGATAAGAGTTCCTTTCTCTCCACATCCTCGCCAGCACCGAATGTTCTCATTCTTTGTGATGTACACCAATATCTGTGGTGTAAGGTGGTATCTCATTGTTGTTTTGATTTGCATCTCCCTGATGATAAGTGACGAGGAGCATTTTTTCATGTGTTTTTTGGCCATTTGTATTTCTTTTTAATCAAAGCGTCTGTTCATTTCTTCTCCCTATTTTTTTATGGGATTAAATGATTTTTCTTGTAAAATTCTGTCAGTGCCTTGTATATTTTGGAGATTAGTCCTTTATCTGATGGGTGTTGGGTGAAAAGTTTCTCCCACTCAGTGGGTGGCTCTTGTATCCTGGGCACTATTTCCTTTGAGGTGCAGAAGCTTCTCAGCTTAATATATTCCCATCTGTTAATCTCTGCTTTCACTTGCTTGGAGAGTGCAGTTTCCTCCTTGAATATGCCTTTAGTCTCAATGTCCTGGAGTGTTTTGCCTATGTGTTGTTCTATATATCTTATGGTTTTGGGTCTGATATCGAGGTCTTTAATCCATTTGGATTTTACCTTTGTACATGATGTTAGCTGGGGGTCTAAGTTCAATTTTTTTAAGTGGATACCCAGTTATGCCAACAGCATTTGTTGAAGAGGCTTTCTTTGCTCCATTATCAAAAATTAGGTGATTGTATGTCTGGGGAACATTTTCTGAGTATTCAAGCCTATTCCACTAATCTGAGGGCCTGTCCTTATTCCAATACCATGCTGTTTTGATAACTATTTCTTTGTAGTAAAGTTTAAAGTTGGGGAAAGTAATTCCTCCCATATTCTTTTTCCCAATGATTACTTTAGCTATTCTAGGGTGTTTATTGTTCCAAACGAATTTCAAAAGTACCTGATCCACTTCTTTGAAGAATGTCATGGGTATCTTTAGAGGGATCACATTAAATCTGTATAATGCCTTGGGGAATATTGCCATTTTGATGATGTTAATCCTGCCAATCCATGAGCAGGGTATGTGTTTCCATTTCCGCGTGTCCTCTCTTATTTCTTGGAGCAGAGTTTTATAGTTTTCTTTGTATAGGTCCTTCGCATTTTTAGTCACGTTGGTTCCAAGATATTTGAGTTTGTGTGGCACTATTGTGAATGGGGTTCTCATTAAAACTGTAATCAAATGTCTGCCCAAAACAAAAGCCCAGGCCCAGATGGATTCACTAATGAATTCATTCAAACTTTCCAAGAGGAACTACTACCAATCCTGGAAAGACAGTTTTATGAAATTGAACAAATGAAAACACTTCCAAATAGCTTTTATGAAGCCAACATCACCTTGATAACTAAACCAGACAGAGATGCTACCAAAAAAGAAAATTACAGACCAATATTGCTGATGAATGCAGATGCAAATATCCTCAACAAAATCCTGGCAAATAGGATTCAATGCATCATTAGGAAGATTATCCACTACAATCAAGTAGGTTTCATCCCAGGAATGCAAGGATGGTTTAACATCCGTAAATCTATCAACATAATACACAACATCAACAACAAGAAAAATAAAAATCACATGATCACTTCAATAGATGCATAGAAAGCATTTGATAAGGTCCAACACCCATTCTTGATCAAAACTCTCAGCAAGATGGGAATGGAAGGAACCTTTCTCAATATAGTTAAGGCCATCTACCACAAGCCAGTGGCAAATATTATCCTCAATGGAGAAAAACTAAAAGCCTTCCCTCTAAATTCTGGCACAATACAAGGCTGTCCTCTCTCACCACTCCTATTCATCATAGCACTGGAAGTACTTGCTGTAGCAATTAGGCAAGAAAAATATATCAAGGGAATCCAGATAGGAAAGGAAGAAGTCAAGCTCTCCCAGTTTGCAGATGACATGATACTCTACTTAGAAAACCCTAAAGACTCTACCAAAAAGCTTCTAGAAACAATAGACTCATATAGCAAGGTGCCAGTTGATAAGATTAACACACAAAAATCAATGGCCTTTCTATACACCAATAGTAATAAGGAAGAAATGGACATTAGGTTTTATTTATTTTGTAGAGTTGCTTGATGGACACATTAAAATAATTGATTTGGAGTATATATATTATCCCAGGAAAATGATACAAACATATTCAGCACATAAAAAATATAGATGCGAAGTACCATATGTAAATTGGAGTGTATAGATTACCCTAGGAAAGTGATACTAATATATTAAGTACATAAAATATAGGTAAAAAGTGCCATATGTAAATATAGGGATGAAATAATACGCAGATATAATTCTTGCCTAAAACTTAAAGGATGTTTCTTCAAAATAGCAGTGATAAGAATGCTGTAATAACACTTTGGGATTTGAGAAATAAGGAATATGTCTTATGCTGCAGTCTTTTAACTTTGTCCTATTACTAATTTAGATAAAACAGTTGTACTGTATTGGCTTATATTCTGCATTTAGGGCATTTTCTGTGACATATTAATACATCTATTTGTTGCTCTTATATACTATTATTTTTTAGATAATATGTTTTCTATTTGCTCATGTTTCTATACCTTTTGGTGCACATAGTCTTTGTTCCTTTCCAAGATGAGCTTCCAAACCTTCTATATTATCCCTATGACATTTAGAGTTTTCTCATTTTTTATATTTTATTTTTCTTTGATCTCCAACCCCCTTAGGCAACCTATGATCTAATTAATACATTTTAATTTTTAAAATTTATGTACATAGAATTATACTAAATTCTTATATGTATCAAAGTTAAATTATCTTATGGATGTTGGAAAAGAAAACCTAGAAAAGGCTTGGGAGCATGGGGTATTCTATGTTATTATTTTCACATCAGGTTCATTCAGCAGAAGGTTTGGTTGAAATATAGTTTTAGTGAGAGAAAAAATTAGAAGGAAGGAAACCTGACATGCTTTCAAGGAGAATAAAAAGAACTTTTATTTTAATAAATTTTAAGTTAAAATGCATTTATATTTTAACTTATTTTAAAGAGAGGGAGAGCTCTTGGATGAACAATCTGCTTCTACTATATCAGTTTAAGTTAACAAAATAATGAATTGGAAATTATTTCTGCCGATGCATAAGAATCTTAGCATGATGGTGATTATATGGACATAGACTCAGAAGAAAGGAGGTCTGGGCCTAAGTTTTGGATTCTAAACTCTTGTGACTATGGCTTAAAACATCTATTCAGTCATATTTTATTAGGAAATGCCATACTTGCCTCTTAAAATATTTCACTAGTTGGGGCAAACCTAGTTAGGCACGTGACAGTCCTGGATAGCATTGCGTTCTTCATCTAAGGGGATTTAATTTTTGTAACCATAAGCAAGGACTAGTTTAACAATACGAATAGCAGCACTTCCTGTCTCAACATTCTTGCTGAGTAGTTTTCTATTTTATAGATAGGCAATTATTTTCATATTCAATCTTCCTTTATGTCAGGTGCTAAGCATTCTTCAAAGTCTGACAACTAATCATATGAACACCAGATTGCTAAAGAAAATATAAAAAAGACATATAATCATTATATATATATTTCTGTTCAATAGAAAAGTCCCATAAAATGGAGCAACTCATAGATATGGTTTGTCCACATGACTTTAAAGAATAAAGTTATCTAAGAAGTTGATTTATTTTGGAAGCAAAAAGTAAGGGATCAGAGAGTAAAGCATAGTTGAGCAGATTTAATTTCTGCTTCTTAGGGGAAAAGATTGAAGATAAATTTTAAATGAGAGTTATTTATAACAAAAGGTGACCTCCCTCAGCTTTCAAATCAAAATTTGATATTTTGCTACAGACATTTTGTGGAGATATAATTTTGCTTTCCTACAGTTGGTAGCACTTGGATAGTTTCAGGTTTAAGCTACTATGAGCAAAATTGCTATTTGTATTTATGTGTAAAGTCTTTATATACTTTTAATTTTGTTGGCTATGAATGTGATTGGGCCATTTGTTAAGTATATTTATATTAAACACTACTTGATAGAAAACTGCCAAATGCTTATAAAGATACTAAACTATTTTTCATTTCTACATGGAAAATAATGATTTTTAGTTTCTCTACATCTTTGCCAAAATGGTATGGTCAGTCTGTTTAATTTTAGACAATCTAAAAGAAGAGTAGTGTTTATATATTATAATTTAGATTTAATTTTAGTTTTCTAATGACTGGAAATATTGAGCATTATTTTATGTATGCATTTGGCAGTTATAAAAATAATCTGTTGTCTTCAAAACTTCCATTCACTTTTTAATCTGTCTTTTTCTTATTTATTTCTTGTTTTTACATATGAGAATATTCTATATGTAATAGCTACAAATATTTTATCAGATGTGTGATATAAAAAATTTTCTTTACTTAAATCTCTTCCTATTTTCATCAATATTCTTCAACAAAACTGACTTTCTCAACTTCTCAGGAAAACTTGTTTACTTTGTAAATTAAAATGTTCTTATTGGTAAGAAAGTTTTGGGCTAATGCAGGGTCATAAAGCTTTTCCCATGTGCTTTCTTTTATGAAGTTTAGTGTTTATGCTTTGAGTTCCATCTTGTATTTAGTACTTATTTTTGTTAGAATATGTGTTTTTTTGGGTTGGTTTCTCCCTACCAATTATGATGTTTTCAACTCTCAATGCCTGTGGGCTTTCACCTGGAACTAAAATAGTTTAGAGGAGCCCCACAGACATTTCCCTTGCTGGATTCAATATTATATCTAGGCTGACCTTTGTTGTTCTTATTACAATTTTAAGATATATCTTATCAAGAGCAGTCAAGAGGCTTCTCAAAAAATAATACTTTTCACAAATATGAAATAAACTGGGGACAGGGATCAAGAATTCTCAGGTGCATTGGTGGTGTTAAGAAAAGACAAAAATAATGGGGCCAGTGCATGCTAGCCTAGGACGGACCATGGTTCCATCCCCCGTGTCCCATATGGTCCCCCAAGCCAGGAGTGATTTCTGAGCACATAGCCAGGAGTAACCTCTGAGTGTCATCTGGTGTGCCCCAAACCCCCCCCCAAATAAAAAAACAAACCAAACCAAATCAAAAAAAGACAAAAATGAATGTCCAAACCAGGGTCAAAACAATAAATTTATGAAACCTAAGTTTAACAACCAAAATAATAATAAAAATTAATGGGCCTGTTAGGCTAGAAACTGGGATGGGGTGATTGAATGCGATGGACTCTGGGAACACTGGTGTACGGAGGTTGACCCTGGTGGTTGGATTGGTGTCGAAATACTACATGCTAAAACCCAACTAAAAATAACTTTGTCAACCCAACTATGAATAAATTCGTGAATTACATTGGCTTAAATTAAAACAAAAAAAATGGTTTGTTATACACAGGTCCTAATCAGTGCAAAACATAACTATGGTTCTCCTCCCTCTCTCTCTATCCCTCTCCCTCTCTTTCCCTTTCCCTCTCCCTCTCTCCCTGTTTCTCTCTCTCTTTCTCCCCCCCCCATCTCTCTCACACATAAATGTTAATAAAGGAAAGAGTGGTAGAAGTAGAGATTTAGGTCTTTGCCTTTATTGAAGTAGAAGGTGGGTGTATGTAGAAGATTTCAGGATTTTTTTTATTGGTGTACTGAACAGAGAAGATAGGATTACAGGAGGAAAGCAAAATGTAGCAGCACACAGTCAGTTATCTAGGTGCCCCAGGGCTTTGTAAAGAAGGGTGCTTAGTGGTTGGGGCACTCTGGCTCCATATTTAGTTGTATAGCTGGCATTGTGCATATTTGAAGTGGATATGCTTGAAATGGATAATTCTGCAATCAAAAGCTTAATGCCAGGCAATTACATTACAATTTGAAATAAAGCTAATTTTCAAAGCTTTTACATTTCCCTGTTACAGCTTGATCGTTTTAAAAATGATTTGAACCTTGGACTCCAAATCTAGTGTGGTAGTACTCAACATATACAGACCCCATCTGTCTCTCTCTATTTCATTTCTTTCATCTCTTCTCAGTGCCAATGTCCTGTCCCTCATAGTCACATTTTTTTTCTGCATTTCTGTGGCCTGTGTGTATGGAGGAGTGGTAGTGGCACATATGACTCTTCAAAACTATGCGATTGTCACAGAAAATTGCTTTAATTAATTCTGCTTCATCAGTAATGAGAAAGAAAGGCTCAGACCCTACTGCTCTCCTCCAACGTTAGGACAAAATAATCTTCACAGGGCTTGTTGTCCTTTCAGACTCACCTTCTTGTCCTTTGAGAATTTTTTTGATTCATACAGTTGTTAGAGGATGAACGTATCTGGCAGCAATTAAAAAATTTCTTTTCCCCACATCCTGTCTTGTAATATATACTTTAACCTTTTTCTATCTTCTCAGAAAGTCAACTTTTTATTTCAAAAGTCAAGCAAGTACAGCATGCTTTGTTTTCTTTTGCTCTCCTCTGTCTTAAAAAAAATTTTTTTTGACAAGGAACAGGATGCCTCATTGAAGACAAACAAAATCAAAACATTTGGTTAATATACAAAAAATATCATATAATGGCTAGGAATACTGGAAACTTCTACCTGTAACACTTGTTATATCTAGGAAGTACTGTTTCCTTTTTGTTTGCTTGCTTGTTTGATTTTACGCCACACTGGCAGTGATTAGGGCTTACTCCTGGCTCTGCTATCAGGCCTCACTCCTAAATGGTTTCTGGGACCATATGTGAGGTGGAAAATTGAACTAGAGTTGGCAGACAGCAAGGCAATAGGCCTAGCAATTGTACTAAAGCTCAGAATCAAGAAATACTGCATTCCATTACCCTTCTTGCATATTTCCTCAGAATTTACTTATTCTAGAAGTTCTTGAAGAATCAAAATTCTAAATATAAAAACATCCACTGTGATGCCTCTGCTCATTACTGACATTGTGATTCATGTATTGTGGATTACAAAATCAACATTGATAGTCTTTATTTATGATGTTTTTCTCTTTGGTCATCAAAAAAGGGGGGAATTTTATATGAACAGGTATTTCACTTGTTTTTTATGCTGATTATATTGAGCTCCTACTAGAGTCTTCATTTAGAGAAAGAGAAGTTTTTTTTCTTTCTCACAAAAATGAGCCTCCTGACATGAAATAGTAGGGGATGATGATGTCCAAGTTTTATTTTTTCTAAAATTTTATTGCTCTTTTAAATGTAGTTTTTTGTTTGTTTGTTTTTGTTTTTGTTTTTCAGCTGCACCAGGTGATGCTCAGGGGTTACTTCTGGCTATGCACTTAGAAATGGCTCCAGGTTTGGGGGACTATATAGGATGCCAAGGGATTGAACCACCGTCAGTCCTAGGTTAGCGTTTGCAAGGCAGATGCCTTACCAATTGTGCCACCACTTCGGCCCTATCTTTTATATATCATTTTTTATTATTAAATTACCAGAGTTAAAAAAAATCTCTTGATGGGGCCAGAGAGATAGCACAGTGGTTGGGGGCATTTGCCTTGCAAGCAACAGACCCAGGACCAATGGTGATTTGAATCCCGGCATCCCATATGGTCCCCTGAGCCTGCAGGAGCTATTTCTGAGCAGAGAGCCAGGAGTAACCCCTGAACGTCGCTGGGTGTGTACCCCCCCAAAAAAAAATCTCTTGATAGCTGAGTTTCAATCATACAATATACCAAAACCTGTTCCTTCACCAGTGTGTCCAAAGTGACCATTTCCAACATTTATCATAATAGTGGTCTTTTCTCTGTCTAACTGAACTTCCCATTCAACATATCTATTGTTTTTGGGTATTCTTATACATTTTTAAATATCCCATGGATAAGTACAATCATTCTATCATTGTCACTTTCTCTCTGGCTCATCACACAGCATGATACCTTTCATGTCTATCCATGTATAAACAAATTTCATGACTTCATTTTTCTTAATAGCTTTCCTATTTCTTAACAGAGTTTCTACTACAGCTCTCTTTTCTACTAGATCAGACTAAACTTTTTATTTGAATATTTCTCACAAAACTTGCTATTTAAAACAAACCAGATTTTTTTTCCTTGAAATTTTTTTATTTGTCCTGGAGCATTCCATCTGCTTACAAAGTTGCTGATGAGGATCCATAGAAATAAACCAGCCAGTTATTTTCTTGCTGTGCACATATCCAACCCAGGTTTTTTTTTTTTCTTTTTTTTCTTTTTTTTTTTTTGGGTCACACCCGGTGGTGCTCAGGGGTTACTCCTGGCTGTCTGCTCAGAAATAGCTCCTGGCAGGCACGGGGGACCATATGGGACACCGGGATTCGAACCAACCACCTTAGGTTCTGGATCGGCTGCTTGCCAGACAAACACCGCTGTGCTATCTCTCCGGGCCCACCAACCCAGGTTTAATTTCTGGCATCCAACTTGATGCCCTGAGCTCATGAGAAGTGATTCCTGAGTGTAAAGACTGAAGTAAGATCTGAGAACTATGGTCTGTGGTCAAACCAAAGCAAAAAAGAAAAAAAAAAGAAACTAAACTAAAAAGCAAACATACAAGCACTCACACAAATTAACAAGTTATTTCTGAAATTACAATGGTTAGAAAATGATTTTCCCTAGAGTTTAACATCTCAGTGAACTGAAAGATGTTTATCTCCAGTTCTAGATATAATACAGCTTCATAATAGAGCTTTAATCTGATATTTTTCTCATGTCTTTTTCTATATGTTAATTTTATAAAAAGTAAACACATTCAATGCTGTTTTGACTTTATTTTTATTTTCTGGGTTTTGAGGTCACACCTGCAGTTCTCAAGAGATATTCCTGGCTCTGTGTCCAGTAGTAACCTCTGCTGTTCAGAAGAACGTGCATGGTGTTAGTTGTAATTACTGTGGTCACATGCAAGGCAAGTGCCTTACCTCCTATACTATCACACTTGCTCCTAACTTTTATTTCTGCACAGTTTCACAGTAATATTTCATGTAGGGATAATTTGCTCTCAATTAATTTATTAATATTATAATTAAACTTTATTTTAAGTTGATGTTATAAAACATATATCCATACATCTGATGTATATATGAATAAAATATTGAAAAATATAAGCTATTCCTATTTGCATACATGATGTCAACTCAGTTTTTTCTTTTACTTTCTAAATATGTTATTTTATTTCTCATCGCTTCATGGTAACCAAGGTTTAAGGATAATTCTTAATATGCATGGTTTAGTTAGCATTGTATTATGAAAACAGTGATAACTGTATTACATGATAATGAAATAAACTCTGATATATAATTAATATATGCAAAATATAAATATAAAACAATAATCCTCATGTTTAGTATATATCTAATAAAGAATATAGAGGGGCTTAGCAGTAAAATTTAAAATTTAAGTTATCATAAGCAAGGTATGATTTTACCTGTTTTTGGAATCAAATCGTACCTTTGTAATCCTCTTAGTTTAATCTTATAACTATTTTAGTCTGCATATAAAATAACTGCTATGCAAACAAAAAATAATTGTATGAATTTTTACATTTATCTAAATCAGAGGTCATGGGGGAATTTATGGCATATATATATATATATGCCCTATATATGTATAGCTACACACACACACGCAACACACACATATATATTGAGAAAGACCTACAGACCTATGAAATTATGTAACATGATCTTAATACATGACAGGAAAGATTCACAAACTTCTTATCAGGTGCCCTATAGGAGTAATTGGTTTTCATTCTATTCAGAAAATTTTTTTTGCAAGAAGTACACCTGTTCTATACTTCAGGAACTGGCCTTTTGCTTCCCAATAAAGACCTCAAGTCTAAGGAGAAATCTTTCAGTTTGTTTCAACATCTGGTATATTTGCTACTAGTATATCTTGCTAGGAGCAGAAAGCTTGTAGTGGAAAATTTTTGAACATGTTTTCTTCCTTTCAACCTTTGTAGATTTTGTCCGGTGTCTTTATTTGCTCCCAGAATTGAGCCTTCACAATTTCTGAAGATTGGGGCTTGAGGCTTCTCTTCACCTGGCTCCCAGAATAGAGAGCCATGGTGAGATGTTCTCTGGGGTGATTTTGTGGCTGCTCAAAAAGAAAGTCCTGTCTCGGATATTGAATTTAGCTCCTATTTTTTAAAGTTATGACAATGGCTTGGCTTTGGGTTGAGAAACCCTGACCTTTCTTCATGTATATTCCTACCCTCTTTATTCTAACATAAAACATACTGACATAGTAATTTATATATTGCTTATTTTGGTAGTGATTCTTATTGGCATAATAGTTTATTTTGTCGTGCAATGTGAGAAGCACAGGCAAAGCTTTCTGAAATGAATCCTGCTTCTGAAATGTCTCCAACTTTGAAAGACAAAAGAGCTTTTCCAGTAGTGACAGGTACCAAAGACTGAGACTGGTAATTTGTCACCACCCACTAGCATTAGGCCAGAGAATTCTGCAGTTGATGGGATTAATATACTAGATAAAATAAATGCTGAAAATGAGATAGTAATAGTCCAATCAGATGCTGAGTCAGAAAGCAGATCCATAAGATTACTACCTTACACTTCCCTGCTGCAACTCCATAGAGAGTGTGGAACAAATATAGAACCAGAACTGCCTTCTTCCCATCAGAGATATAATCAAACTTTGACCTATGTGATTTTAAACATGTAATCTCTTAGTTGCTTTAATTTCAGAACCTTAGTATACTGTTGCTAAGACTTGCCTAAATCTGTCTCAAATTTTACAGTGAAAATGTGGTTTTTTGATGGAGCTAAAACTAAGTTTAATTGCCTAGATCACTATAAAAGGATGATTACAGGATTTCAGTTGTCTTATGAGCTGTTAATAGGGACAGGTTACTTTATCCAATTAAGTTTTGGAACTGGTAAGAAAGGTTGCATTGAGAGCTTGGGAAAAAGGTTGATGCAGATATAGAATTTAATGACAGTTTTAAAAAATATTTCCAGGCTGCTTCAGAGCCATATGCAAAATTTCTGAGGAACCTGAGAGATGCTATCTGGAGGCAAGTTAAATGCAAGGAAATACAACAGCTCCTGACTAAAATGTTAGTTTTTGAAAATGAAAGTGAAAATTGTCAGGTTATTTTACATCCCATTAGAGACAGAAGATGTCATGGAATTTTTACATTTTTGTAGAAATACAGGATCATGTATGGTAATTTCACAGCACCTTTAGCAACCTACTCAGAACAGAGACAAATTCTAGAGAACCAAAGCAAATCCAATTATTCTGTTAGAGGACACAATGAACTCTATCCAAGGAGTCCACCTGGACTTTGTCCAAGGTGTTGCAAAGGATTTCACGGCGCCAGAGATTGTTTCTCATATTCTTATCATGTCTAGAGTAATTGGGAAGAGGTACAAACCCAGCCCTGCCAGTTCAGGTCAGATGCCTTAACTGCAGCAAAATGTGACACTTATGCAGAGACTGTAGGATGCCACCCTTTTCTACCCTGGCTCCAGGAACTGCCCCCTTGAGACTAAGACCTAATTATTGAGTCTTGGAAATCTGGGTCAGGGGCCAATTCTAATCCCCACAAAATCAGAAAAATCTTCTTGTCAAAAATTCAGTTTCCCTGCCAGACCAAAAGAACTCCAAAGTCATTAAGATCAGTTACATCAGGAAGTTATGCTTTGGATATATTCTGCCCTAAGAAATCACAATAATATTAGCCCAGTGCCCTTAAGTTAAGATCTGGCATAAAAGGGCCTATTCCCTTAGTAACTTTGGGCTTGATAATGGAAAGAAGCAGTCTGACATTTAAAGGCATTTCTGTTTATCTGGGAATTATAGATTCTGGCCATGCTGAAATAATAATAGTTCTTATTTCCATGTCCACAACTTGAACTTTTTTTTTAAATTTTTATTGTGACCAAAGTGCATTACAAATCTTTCACTGCATCATTTATGGTTCATAGTGACAATGAATGAAGGGCATTTCCACCACCAGTGCTGTCCTCCCTCCACCCCTGTTCCCAGTATGCATCCCATATCTCCCTCCTCTACCCCCCAGTATGCTAGTGCAACTGGTTTCCACTTTATAGCTTGTTGTAGATTGAGCATCCATTCCACTGTCATTGGAGATAAAAAGGATAAGAAAAAGGGGAGAAAAACATTTGGTGACAACTACCAAAAAAAAAGAAAGAAAGAAAGAAGAGAGAGAAAAAAAGAAAGGAAAATGGAAGAAAAAAGAAAAAAATGGACCCAGCAAATAAAAATAAAAACAAATCTCTAAATATTAACCACAAGTGTGAAAAAGAAAGAGAAAAGTGGAAGAAAAAGAGAAGGAAAATAACTTTTACAGGTGAAAACATAGCTCAAATTTAATTACTTCCTTATGTTATGTTTGCCAAGTAATACTGCCTTAAGCTTTTAGAAATACAAATCCTGATGCCTTAGCTAATCCATTACAAGGCTATACTGCTAAGCTTAAAGAACACAAATATAGTCATTTTAAATTCAGGGCAGAAATTTTGAAGGGATGTTTGATTCTGGCACCAAATTTTTGTGATTGCTTTACAACTCTGATCCCATAATTAGGCTTTGCAATATATACCTGGAGGAAATAGGTGGTATTTTGCCTTCAGCATCAAAGCTCAATTTTTTTTTTTTTGGTTTTGGGTCACACCTTGTGATGTTCAGAGGTTACTCCTGACTATGAGGTCAGAATTTGCTCATAACTTGGGTGACCATATGGGACTCCAGGGATCAAACCAAGGTCCATCCTGGGTCAGCCACATACACGGCAAATGCCCCACCACTCTGGTCCCCCAAAGCTCAAATGTTAAAGGTGCATAGGGCTGAAAAATCAACAAACTGCTTTTTTTGTTGTTCTATGTGGTTGCAATTTCTTTGTAGGGGTGTGACTTGCATAGACAAGTCTCCCAAAATTATCCAAATGCACTCCAGCTCACCAGCTTAGAAGTTTTATCTTTTTAATTGTGGGCACTGGGTTAGAGAGCTCAGCACCCATATCATTTGAATGGAAATAGAATGTTCCAATCTGGTTCCCAAGTGGCCCATGAACAATATAAAATTAGAGGTGATGAAAAACTTGGTTGACAAATAACTAAAATTGGGACACATTGAAACTTCATTTTCTGGATGGAATTCCCCTATCTTTGTTATCCAAAAGAAATCAGGTAGCTGGAGTTTTTTTAAAATATGATTTAAAGGCTGTCAATGCATCCATTATTCCTATGGGTAAATTACAGAATAACCTTTCTTCAACAGTAGCACTCCCAAAAGACTGGCTTTTGATAGTAATTGACTTAAAATACTGTTTTATTAGCATTTCCATTCACCCAAATAATAAAGTTTTTCACCTTTTCAGTTCCTTTTCTCAACAGTAGAGCTCCCATGGTGCAGTTTTGATGAACTTGATGAACTGTTTTTCATAAGGGCATGAACTCACTCACAATGTGTCAATATTTTGTTGATGTGGTCTTATATCCAGCTTGCAAAAAGTTTTCCCAGGCCTACTTGGTACATTATATGATGACATATTGCTGGCTGGCTCTACAGACAGAAATTTACAATGTTTGTATAAATATGTCATCATTGGCCTGCCACAGTAAATAATTCATACTTTACCTCCATTTCAATATCTGGGTTTCATATGGTGTGTATTTCAATGTGTCCTCAGAAAATCTCTATTATAAGAAAAATAGGACTATTAATAATTTTCAAAACTTCTTAGGTGACATAAATTAAACCTATTCTTCCTTGAGACTCCAAACTCTGAACTTAGCAACATATTCAGCACACTGTAGGGAGACCAAAAAGAAGCTAATGCTCAGTTGTCTGGGCCTCTAGAATGGATTTATTTACACAATAAATAACCTCTCACATTTGTGCCCTAATAGAATTGATCTACACTTATCATCAAAGCAAAGATCAGAATAGTATTTTTGTTAAGTATTTATCTTGACATAATAGTCTTGCCAATTGCAAAAAAGGAAGTAAAATGACTATTGTCCCCCCAATGAGCCCCTTCAAAGAGTCTTATCAGATTTTTCAGGAGAAGTATCCTGTCATTATCCTGCTGGAAAGACCTTGTATTTTTTTTCAAAATGACTCAATTTGTAATTGTTTCAATTACTATCTGTTCTTCCCCAAACACCTGAAGGCCCTGATTTTTACATTGATGGGTTATCATAAGGAAAAAGCAGTGTCACTAGCCTTTCACTGACCATAGCAATGTATACAATTTACAAGTCTACTCAACAAGTGGAACTTGCTAGTTTAAATTACATACTATCACAATATTTATAGTCATTCAACATTGTAAGTAAGATGATAGGCTTGTTTCTGGACTGACTCATTAAATGCTCATAAACAGGTTGTTCAAGATTTACTTCAGGATTACAAGCCCTTCCACAAAATTATTCTGAGCCAATCTTTATTACTCACATAAGAGCCCATTCTTGCATTCTTGTCTTCCAGGGTCGAAGACTTAAGGAAATGAAACTGCTGACCATTTAGCTATGCCTATATATATATATATATATATATATATATATATATATATATATATATATATATATATATATTAGTTTTTGGGTCACACCTGGCAGCACTCAGAGGCCTCTCCTGGCGCATTGCTCAGAAATCTCCCCCTTGGGGGACCTAATGAGATGTCGGGATTTGAACCACCATCCTTCTGCATGCAAGGCAAAAGCCTCACTGCTGTGCTATCTCTCCAGCCCCTAGCCATGCCAATATTTAACTCGCCTGGAAAAGAACATGCAACTGTCTGTGCATACTCTTGCTAACTGTATGTAAATTATCATATTCCATAGAGGCATCTAGGGATATTGTTGATAAATACACTATTTGTGTGCCTTTGCATAAAGAAGACATGTAACTGGGGCCAACTCCTGAGATCTGCATACAAATAAATAATGTAAATGATATTACACATGTTGACTTCTTTCCAAAGAAACCCCATCACCTTGTGGCTGTGAATTACATATTCTCATTTCATACAGACAACATGAATGAACTAAAGCTGTTTGCACCTTCAAGCTACAATGTTTTTCTATCTGTACAAACAGACAATGACCCCGCCTACACCAATAAACATTTTCAATCAAAAATGGCAAATGAAGCATATCACTTGTGTCTCCTATAATTCTCAGAGACAAGGTATAGTTGAAAGAACTCACAGAACCCTCAAAAGTCAATGATTAAAATACAGGAACAGGGCATGCCATCAAAGGACCTTTTATCCTTAACACTATTTTTACTAAACTTTTTGAATTTACCACAAGGAGAGCCCTACACAGTTGCATAAAGACACTTTCAAGAGGATGCACAGGTACAAAAATAATTAGCCTATTAAAATTGATAATGAATGGTAAAAATGATAATGAGTGTATTACTGTTAATCTCATTTGAGGACAATGATATGCTTATGTTTCCATAGATGACAACCCTGTTAAGAAACTCTGGGTACCACTAGACCTTGATAGAAGCAGGATTCTAATAAATGACGAAAACACTGACAACAGTTAATGACAAATAACCCTCCAAACTGAAGACTGCATGCCTGCCCTCAGTGCAATCGCAAACTACTATTGAGGACGAGAGTAGAAAGCCAACTGTGTCCTTAAGAGGTAACTGTGACAATAAGCTAACACCTCACACTGAGGCAGAGACTACCAGGACTGGAAATGACCAGTTCCAGAGCTTTGGTTTTTCTAAATGAGGAAACTGTTCTGCCTCTCATTGGACTTCATAATGTAAGAAACACTTGTTACATGAACTCAATATTACAATTGCTTATGTAGTACTCCAAGTTTGGCTGATGATTTTAATGAGAACAAGGAGGACATTAACATGTCAAATCCATTGGGACCAAATGCAAAGTGGAAGAGTTGAATATAATTATAAATTATAAAAGCCTGTAAACTGGACTACACATGCATAACAACACTAAGTAATTTAAGATGAGCATTGGAAAGCTAAATGATAAGTTTTTAGGTCACAATCAACAAGATCCACATGAAATACTTCTATTTCTGATGGATGCTCTTCATCAAGACTTGAACAAAGCTGATAGACAGGAAAGACAGAAAGAGTAACTTATTGATCATCTCGTTGACTTAAAAAAGCTGCACAACTGGGGCCGGGCGGTGGCGCTGGAGGTAAGGTAAGCCTTACCTGCGCTAGCCTAGGAGACGGACCGCGGTTCGATCCCCCGGCGTCCCATATGGTCCCCCAAGCCAGGAGCGACTTCTGAGCGCATAGCCAGGAGTAACCCCTGAGCGTCACCGGGTGTGGCCCAAAAACCAAAAAAAAAAAAAAAAAAAAAAAAAAAAAAGCTGCACAACAAGCTTGGCAGAGATGTAGGCAGTTTAATGAGTCCATTATTGCTATATTTTTCCAAGGCCAGTTCAAGTCAAAAACTCAATGGCTCTCCTGTCACCAAGAATTATAAACACTTGAGCTTTTTATCTTTGTCTTTGACATCTACAGATAAATGCATGTTGCAAGATTGCCTTAAGTTATTTTTCAAAGAAGAGTAACTGAGAGACAGTTATAGGATTTATTGCAGTCACTACAACAAACAGCAGGTTTCTTTAAAAAGGAAAGAAATTTGGAAATTGCCCTCTGTGCTTCTCATACATCTGAAGTGTTTTCCTTTGATGGCAAGGGTATGAAAAAACTACAGACCTATGTGGACTTTCCTTTAGAAAACCTTGACTTGTCACAGTACACTATGAATTTTAAGGACAATTCTGAACTCTAAAAGTATGATAGAATACTTCCTATTTCCCCATCCCCTGCTTATCATTTTAGAAATTCTCTACTACTGTTTTCTTTTGCTCTCTCCGTCCTGGTTTGTTATTTCTCCCTATTTAATGCCATTAGCACTCAGTTTTTCACTCCTTGAGAATCAAAACTTTCTCCCCGCCCCCAGCCTTCCTCTTGCTTTGGCCCCATACGAAATCCAACTGCTGCTGCTGCTTTGCTCCAGGCATTCCCTTTTCTTCCACCTTCCTCCACCATAAACTGTTGCTCACTATTGGATTCTGCTTTTGAGAGACCCTCGGCTCAAGGACATTTCCTGATTTGTGACTACTGTGAGCCATTTTTCAGACTCCAGAAGACCATGTTACGTGCTGAAGCTGTGCTCCAAATTTTATTCTTCCCCTCAGACTATTTCAAAAGACTAAAAGGGGATATGAATATTTCTTTAGGTGTATTTCCTTAATAGATATAATTCTTATTTTGAATTTACTTATGTAGATATAATATTCTCCACCTTTTTTAGGATTTATTTGATAGGAATTTTGCATCTCTTGGGTTCTGTGTTTCAGATAGAACCACATTATAGGAATTGTTTAGCTTGTTATTTTTGCCCTCATGGGCAACAATAGTATCCTGTGGCATTGTTCCTTTTGCATAGGCACACACAAAAAAATGGGGGGGGGGGAATCTTTGTATGAAGAGAAGTTCCTATTTACTAGGAATGGGAACTTCAAATTTTTTTGTTGCAGGAGGGCCTTCCACCCTGAACATTTGTCAGAGTGACTTGACTTAGGCTTCAGTTGCTCATACATTAGCTATTCACCCCTGAACTTTGGTTTCCATCTTTGGGAACTGGCATAGTTTTCTGCACCATCGCCAGGAATTGACCTTCTTCCAGGGAAGACCCAATTGCTGCTTCAGCACAAACTTACTCCAGGATGGGTTCGAATGACACTCTGACAACTTGGAAACAGCAACAATTTACATGACAGATTTTCAGCCTTGCTACCTAATGGTGAGATGAAACTAGGAGATCCTTTGTAACATCTTGACTTAGACATATAATCTGTGCAAAAACCAAGATCTCTAATTATTGAAGCTTGGTTGTGATAATTGTGATTGAGGAGAACTTTCCCTGGGACCATGCAGAAAGACTTTGAGGGTAAATGACTAGGGAGTCTGCAGTTAGTTTTATAGCAGGATGCTAGGAGTCTGTAGCTAATTTTATAGCAGGATGTTTCATGGGTGGAAACACCTTGTTTTTCTAGTCCAAAGGTATTTTCTTTCTATTTTTCCCAACTTTTACTAAGCCTATGCAAAGTACTGTCACCCCTTTTTTATCTTTAAAATAGGGGTACCAGCACTTTCATAGAACCTTGGGTCACAAATAACTTTGTTTTATCTCATATTCCTGCATTTTCTATAAAACTAAGAAGAAGGAGATGTTGGAAAAACCTAGTTTTTATTCTATTTAGGATAATTCTTTTTTGCTATAATTACATCTGGATTGGTCCCTTACCCTACCTATTTTCCAGTGTAGTGGTTGGTTTTTCTTTTCCCAAAAGACCTCAGATCTCAGGGAGAAATCTGCTTTCAGTTTCATTTTCATAGTTGATCAATTTCTGCTAGTATATATTGATAGGAGCAGAAGGATGTAGTGGAAATTTCCTGAAACTGTTTACTCATTTCAACCTCTGTGTAATTTTTCCTATGGCTGTATATGCTTCCACACCCATGTCTTCTCAATCCCTAGGGATTGGAAGCATAAGGCTTCTGCTTCACTGCCCAAAGCAGATTTTCCTGTATAGTTTGAAATAGAAATAATTTTTTTAAACATTTAAATTGCTTATTTCAGAAAAAATATTCCCCATATCTTATCTTAACCATATGTATACCAAACCACTATTTTACTGCACATACAGTCACAATAATATAATGTCTCATTTTAATTATTGTTATTTTTAGATATATTTCACATATAAAAGCAATATTTTCTTTAGTATATTATTTTTAGAATGTTTGTTTTCCTTTGGGGGAGCACATCTGGCTATACTTATGTCTTACTTCTGGCTCTACACTCAGGCATCTCACATGTTGGACCGTATGTGAATACTGAGGAATACCCTAGGTTTAGCACATTGATTTAGCCACTGTGTATTTCTCAGACCTACAACTTCTATTTTGTTAGGTTAAGAGACAGAATGTAGCTTATTGGTACGGTCTTTACTGGAATATGTGAGACCCTTAATTTGTTCTTTGGCCACACATGCACATATATACATGTGTGAACCACACATACACACACAAAAAGTTCATAATATAAAAGTGCACTGACTTAGCAATCTCATTGTTTATTTTTGCTATATAATAATAAACGTAATGGTATTAAAGTTTATATGAACAAAAGTGATTAAGAGTAGTTGGTTGGGAGCCAGAGAGATAGTATAGCAGAGAAGATACCTATATACTTGAGTATAAGCCAACCCGAGTATAAGCCTAATTTTACCCTAAAAATTGGGAAAACTTAGTGACTCAAGTATAAGCTGAGGTGGAAAATGCAGTAGTCACTGGCAAATTGCAAAAATAAAAATATATATACCCAAAATAATTACAATAATAGAGGAATCACTAGGTTAAATGCTTTTCAATATTTGTTGCTACAGAAAACTGTAAACTAGGAACAGTAACTTAAAATCTAAAATAAAGTGCAGAGAACCATAGTTTAACAGGTAATCAAGCTAAGTTACAAAAGTTAAAATCCTTCAAAACTGGATTCCTCATCTGTATGTTTAAACAGAGCTTGGTGTATCTGGTGTGAGGATATCATCATAGACATTGTCATCATCACTGAGTTTGCAAACATCATCATCACTGCTGTCAGTCTCATACAAAGCGCAGAATATTGTGGGTTAAATAGTTCAGTGGCATACAGTTTGGTTCAGTTCAGCCACCTACCTCGACTATAGACTGAGCTTGTGGACTAAGTACCGCCCCCTTCAACAGATGGTAGATTGTGCACACCAAATCAAATAACCTGTATGTCCTGGGTATGAGCTGAGTTATAAGTATACTTGAGTATAAAGGTACTTGCTTTGTAGATGGATGACCAGGTTAAGTCCTCAACACTACGTATATTTCTCTGAGTATCAGTAGGGGTGATTCCTGAGTACAGGGCTACCAGTAAGACCCAAGCACAGATGAGTGTGACCCAAAATTAAAAAATAAATAAAAGAAAGAGGGTTGAACTGTAGCTAAGTGGTAGAGCACTTGCTTTGAATGCGGAGAACCTCGGTTTGATTCATACATAGTACGACACCAAATATCCAAACCATATGTAACCAATAATATATATACAACACTATTCAGGCAATTAAGGGTATAAAATATTTCTTTATTTAAAAAAGCATCTAACAGCAATGGAAATACCCTTTACAGGCAAATAAATTCTCTAATTAGATTTTGAAATTTTATGCAGTTCTTAAAAATAATG
Organism: Suncus etruscus; assembly: GCF_024139225.1. NCBI lineage: Eukaryota > Metazoa > Chordata > Mammalia > Eulipotyphla > Soricidae > Suncus > Suncus etruscus. The sequence goes on from NC_064858.1 coordinate 44,627,537, forward strand.
AATCAGACTAAATTTTTATTGCTATTTCCCATAAGCAATTAATGGGGAATCATGAACAAGATGTTGGGAAATATCCATATCATAATAATTAATTTTTTTAATTTTTAAATTAACTTTTCTTTTTTTGGGGGGGCACATCTGACCATCTTCAAGATTTACCCTTGACTTCTTGACTTTGTACTCAGAAATCACTCCTGGCAGGCTCGAAGGACCATATGGGATGCCATATGGGATGGCGGATCCATTCTGGGTTGGCTATATGCAAGGCAAACACCCTACTGCTGTGCTATCACTTTGGCCCAAATTTATTTTTTTTAATAAGGAACATGCTAGCATAACTAAACTGGCATGGGGTCCAGTGGTATTCAAGCCTATCAGTGTTAGGATGAGAAACACCTTTGAGTGCTGGGGACCACATCTGAGACCTTACACATACTGGTCATCTGATCTACATTTTAGACCATTTACTCAGTTTTGTGATTGACCATGGTGTCATTTTTTAAATATAATTTTTAAATGTGTTCTCACAGTTATTTTTATTCATTGAACCTTTATATTATGTAATAAAATACATTATATTATAGATCATATACTAGATGGTTAGCAGGTTATTTAGAGTTTCTGGGAAGATAATGGAATAATAAATTGAGGGGAGGAAATATTGTAGGATACAAGCAGAGAAAAATGCAAAATCTCAAAGTGATTATTATGAGTGTATATAAATGCATATGTGTGCTTAGTAACTAGACATAGATATCTTAATTTCAGTCAAAAAACAGATATAATCTCAAATCCCTGAAATCCTCATGAAAGTTTTGAGGAAAAAAACTTTGTAGATTACATCCTTATGTGGAAACTGAACTTATATCATTCTTGTCAGTGGCTAACTATGAATTATATAAGTTGAGTCCAGACACAATAAATATCAGATTCAATCACTAGACATAATTATAGCTTAAGACACAACAATTTAAAAATAAAATGTAATATTAGTTTGTTTTTTTTTTTGGTTTTTTGGGCCACACCCATTTGATGCTCAGGGGTTACTCCTGGCTAAGCCCTCAGAAATTGTCCCTGGCTTGGGGGGACCATATGGGACGCCGGGGGATCGACCCATGGTCCTGATCCTTGGCTAGCACTTGCAAGGCAGACACCTTACCTCTAGCTCCACCTCACCGGCCCCGTAATATTAGTTTTAATTTTGAGCTTTTTGAATCTTCAAAAATTTTCAGAATAAATGTCAAATACTGGAAGTTTTTATTTTATCATTGATATTAGATCAAAGAGGAAAAATACAGCTTTAATCTTTTCTTGATACCTTAATAGTGTTCTTCCTAATTACATTTGAAGGCTGTTTTTCTTATAACGTTATTAGATCCATTTATTTCTGAAGCCTGAACCCAAATTCAAGAATATGAAGAGAAAACAGGATATGCTGATTCATTTCTATAAATAGAAGTTCTTGTTCTAACAAAGTAGTTCTTAAAGTTGGTTCAAATACCCAGGTGATCCCCAAGATTAAAACTTTTTTTTTGGTAATAGTACAATCCTTATTTGATCTTTTCACATGTCTCCAGTTTCATGAAACTTTTCATCTTAATATTTCAATTTTCAATGATTTTCATTAAAAAAAGTACCAGAATTTAGCCTTTTTATATATTAAAATATTTTACATAAGTGAATTATATTAACTGTAATATATTTGATATTAAACTCAGAAATTATGAATAAACTTTAGTTTAAATCTTTAGTGTAATATAAATTTATAAGCACACAGAAAATTTTGAGCTTTGATAGTCTTTGTGTATTAACAGGATTGTGAAGTAAAATAGTAGGGTGCTATTAATTATTAGCATAGCAAGTTCTTTCCTCACAAAAATGTCATAATTTTGGAGGTCATATTTTATGGTAAGATGAAGCTAGAATACAAAATATAGTAGTCAGACTGGAACTCTATACAATATTACTGGTAATATAAATCCATAAAACTTTGGGAGAAAAAGCTTATGAAAATTCAAAACTTACAGACTTTAAATGAGCTGCATATAGGGCTAGAGTGATAGTACAACTTGAAAAGTGCTAGGATTGCACATGGTCATCCCAGGTTTAATCTTATTACTCTATTCCCTGAGCCTGCCAGGACTTCTCTCTGAGAACAGAGTCAGGAGTAAACCAGGAACACAGCTGTGTATGTCCCCTTCAAATAAAAAGTAATGAATGAGACTCTTCTGTATGTCATTTCTGAGTGTATCAATGAATATACTACTTACAAGAAAAAGGACTTTTAAGTTCAACTTCATTAACTGAGCACTATTTGCAACTAAATAAAAGGGAAAAAGAAACAAAAGTTTATAAATAGGAGAAGCAACTTAAATTGATTATTTATAGGAGTGATAAAAGGAGGGCCATGGGAGCTCAATGGGCTTATTTCATACATACCTCTTATTTGAATTTAAAAATATAATCATGCATTTTAAAACGAGATATCCAAAATAATCTTTAAGGAAGAAGTGTGAATCCTAATAATGATCTAAGATGAAATCTAGCATTCCAACAATTTTCGAGTTTGTGCTCAAATATCTTTTTCTAGGACAGCAGCATGAATAGAATAAGATTCAGGAATGACAGATTCATAGGTTTTAAAAATTAGGTTGAATAAAAAGTCCCAGGCAAACCTTTTATTATAGTTTTAACATAATATATGTTGGGGACAGAAATGTTAAGTAGCAATGGGAAAAAAGAAGACAGAATAAAGCAGCCACTTCAATTTAGTGAAAGTAACTGCAGAATTATTTCAGTTACTGCAGGTTACTGCAGTTATCTGCAAGTCCTGCCAGGCTGTAATAGTTAGCTGCAGACCTACAATGCTGCAGAGGCTTAAGGCTTTAAGGGCTAGGTGCTGCATAATTCAAAGGAGTCCATCATGCCTGGTTGCCAGGTGAGCCAGGTGCCCACCCAGGAACTCCAATTTGTAGTTGCCTAGGTGCCACTGCTGCCTTGAATGGCCCAGGAGGGTATAGAGGAGGGGACATGTAGAAACCAAGTATCCTTTTTATTCTTGCCTGAAGTCTGAAGCCTGTCACTGCCCAGGATTGTGTGTGTGTGTGTGTGTGTGTGTGTGTGTGTGTGTGTGTGTGTGTGGTGTGCGTGAGAGAGAGAGAGAGAGAGAGAGAGAGAGAGAGAGAGAGAGAGAGAGAGAGAGAGAGAGACAGAGAAGAGAGACAGGCAGAGACAGAGAGAGACAGAGGGAAAAAGAGAAAGACAGAGAGACAGAGAGAGATCACTGGCCAGAGAGGGCTGGGGGAGGCCTGTAGAACTGGATTTGAGAGAGAGATAAAGATAGATACAAGAAGGCACTATCTCACCAATGCTTTATCTCCGGCCCCATGGACCAGCCAGTGTTCCTCTGATCACTATTCTGGGTACCTGCACAAATGTTCAATTTTTTTTTGTTTGTTTAGGAGATAATGTGACAATGGTAGGGGATCTTGAGACTTTATTGATGGAATGTTGATATTAGTGGTGGGTGTGTAGTTGAAACATTGTGTTCCCAAGGCACTTATTAGCTATTATTTATATCACAATAACTTGTGCTAAACAAAAATACGATAAAAATAAATATTTTGATCTAAATCTTCAATATACTGGAAATATTTTAATATATCTTCAATATACTCTTAATTATTTTTGTGCATGGTAGAGAAATATTAATGTTTTTATTTTAAATATATATAATTAAATTATTAGGTACATCTATTTCAATTAAGCATTATTTTTTAATAAAATGGGTTTTCCTACAGAGAAACTAAACTGTATTCTACACAGAAACAAGTACATAAATTTTTAATGTAGGTTTTATTCACAGTATCCCCAAGCTGGAAGCAACCCAATTTTTTCCAAAAAGATAACAAGGTATTTTTACATATATATAATATTCTTCTACACATAAATAAAAGTGATAATTACTGATAGATGAAGCAACATGAATAAGTCCAAAATTAATTTTGCTAAGGGAAGAGATCCAGAAACTAAAGCAATTTACTGTGTAGTTCCATTTGTATAACATTTTGAACATTTGTGAACATTATATCACAAAATCAAAACTAAAGTGATAGAAAATTGGTCAGGGATTGCCAGGGGATAGTCTCTCTCAAGTGTCAGCATGAGGAAACAATTGGGGATGATTACACTTTTATGAGTTTGATTGCATTTCTATCACTCTGTATATTTATGTAATGAACAAAGAATGGGTTTTTCCATTTGAAATTCTTTAATTGTAAATAAAAGTTAATTTCTCACATTAACTTTTATTTATATCTCTATGCTGTTCCTATTTATCAATTAGTTTGTTCATAGTGTTCTTCTGCTTGTAATTTGTTATTTCATTTATAACTAGCTTGGAATAGGTATTCTACATAATTGAGGGTTAAACACCAATTCAAGGGATTAAGATAACTTTGTTCTATCCCAGAAGCCCAAGGTTGTCTTTTTCTATGATGTGATGGATAGAGATTGATAATGTTGTGAAGTTATTAGCTGTCACCTCTGAAATAATTGCTATAGAAGTAGAGTTCCTTGTCTTGCATAAACTAATTTATGACAATTAGGATATCAATATACTTCTCTGAGCCATTGATCCTGCATCTAGCTGTTTTAAAGTTGAACCCGAGGTGCTTCAACAGCACAAATATGTATAGGTATACATATGTACACACATATATGTACATTTATGTACGTATATATGTATATATAAGGTCTTAGAATATCTTTCATTGGGGAATCTTGGTTCCACCACCGTCGGTAAGGGCTGGGAAGCAGGGACCTAAGGGAAAGATTCAATCTTGGACTGCGAGTATGCAGCCTTTTCTTCTGCAAAAGTGTACCTTAACTGCTATTGGGTGAATGCTCAGTTCTGCTGCCGCTGATAAGGGCTGGGAAGCAGGGGACCTAAGGAAAGGGTTCATAGCAGTCCCTTACCCCACCATCACCAGGCCTTAAATGCTGTTTGGCAGAAGCTTAGTTCTGCTGCTGCCAGTAAGATGAGCTGGGAGCAACCCGCCCCCCTGCAAACTACCATCACCCCACATTAGTGGACTCAGCCTCTGCTTCTCAAAAGTCCATACTTCCCCTGATCAGGAGAGATCAGTGAGATCTATACGGACACACTCTGGCCATAATCCTGCTGCCCTGAACACTCTGCTGACACTTCAGTCTATACCAGACAGTCCTAGGCAGATCAGACCCAAACTTCTTTCTCACTTGGAAAATATATATAGTCCTCAAACCAAAAGAAAAACCTAACAAACTAGACCAGCAATGGTGAACCTATGGCGCGCAATTAAGCAGGAGGCGAGTGTGCTGGTGTCTGCTTCGCAGCTCACCTGGCAACAGGACCGGACTGGCCATTGGAAGGACCAGGCATTGTCCCAGTGGGCCACAGTCCATCCTCCTGTGCTGGCTGCAGTCCTGTGAATGGATGTTTAGCTTGCCTGTCTTCCCCTTAGTAGCCTATGAGCCAGGCAGTGTGTGAGGGGGAAGTGGGGGGAGGAAGAGAAGCTTCCACTGAGTCTGTCACAGGAACTCCGTGAAGCTGTAGTGTGACATCTGTAATCAGGAACAGTTCCTAATGCTCCCATGCTAGAGAGGTGAGGATATGGGGGGATGTTAATGTGTCTAATAATGTGCTCCTCTGTAAAAACCTCTGTGTCTTCAATGGAGGACATGCTAAATTCGAGGAAATAAAAAAGCTGCTTATGATGATTGCATAGAGAAGTTCAGTAAGCTTAGAGGAGGGCTGGGCTCTCTGTGAACAACCAACACACTAATCCTCTGAGGTGTACCTTATGAAAAACTCAATATATCAAAAAGGCAATTTTGGTTGGGAGTAATTCACTCTGCCATAATTTCCAAAACAAGGATAAAACTGTGCAGCACATCTCTGAGATGCCGCGAAGCAGAAATACTGCAAAAAATAGGGTTCTGCTAATGGCTGCTGATGTTAGTCAACAGCTTACTTGCGAATTTCAGAAAGCGCTTTTCTACTCCATGTGCTTGCATGAAAGTACAGATATTACTAACCATGCAAGACTAGTGCTCATTTTGCGTTGTGCTACTGGTGACATCATGAGAGAAGAGCTTGTAAAAACACTGTCTTTGCCTGGAAGAACACAAGCGATAGATATCCACAATGCTGTGATGGAGGCTTTTTCATCATTAGACATAAGTCAAGACAAAATGGTTTCAGTTACTAGCGATGGAGCACCTAGCATGATGGGGACAACATCAGGATTCATTCATTTCTTTGCTAAAGAAGCAAAGCATCCACTGACTCAACCTCACTGCATAATACATAATAAATCAAGAGGCTCTCTGCGCCAAAGAAAGCAGAAAAAACTTGACAAATATCCTCAAAGATGTAACAAAAATGGTGAACTTCATCATGTGCATGTTCTTAATTTTTGACAGTTTCAAGCCCTTCTTGATGAGGTTCAGGCATAATATAAAACTTTATTGATGTACAATAATGTCCAATGGCTGAGCAGAGGACGAGTGTTAGAGAGATTTGTGACCTGCTTGGAAGAAGTTAGGCTATTTATGAACAAAAAAAAGAGAAGACTATCCTCAACTCACCAACATGGCCTGGCTTACCAACCTCATGTTCTTTACATATTTTACTAACCACTTTAATGTACTAAACAAAAAATTACAAGGCATGGGAAAAACAGCAGAAAGCATGTTTAATGACATCAAAGCTTTTGAGAGAAAATTGCATGTTATTGAAAAAGACCTTGAGAGTGAACAGCTAAATTATTTTCCCAACCTAAAAAATACATTTATATAATTCTACAACATTTGTGGATAGTCATAAAAAACACCAGGAAATCCACAAAGCATATTCCACTATTGTAGCCAAAGCAAAGGAGTTTAGTAAAAGATTTTCCCAGTTCCATAAGATGGAGACAACACTTTCATTTATAACTTCCCCAGATAAAGATCTTGATCTTTCCTGCTTACAGTGGTTGGATATTCAAAATTTGGAAATGGAGCTACTGGAATTTCAAAAATGCTCTATCTTGAAAAGTAAATTCAATGACCTGCGTGAGGCTCCTGAACGTATTGAGTGTGAAAGGGTGACAAATGAAATCACTGCTAGCAGTTTTGAAAATGAAATCCTAAAAGCATGGAATTCTCTGCAGACAATTTTAAGTCCATGAAAGCAATTGGGATTACTCTTCTTAGTTTGTTTGGGTCATCCTATGCTTACGAGCAGTTGTTTTCGGCTTTGAATCATATAAAATCTGATGCTAGAAACAGATTAAAGAATGACTGGGGCTGGAGAGATAGCATGGAGGTAAGGCGTTTGCCTTTCATGCAGGAGGTCATCGGTTCGAATCCCAGCGTCCCATATGGTCCCCCGTGCCTGCCAGGAGCAATTTCTGAGCATGAAGCCAGGAGTAACCCCTGAGCACTGCCGGGTGTGACCCCCCCCAAAAAAAAAAAAAAAGAATGACATGAGTGTTGCATGTGTTGCTCTGAAATTAACGCACTATGAGCCAAGGATTGACAAGTTATCAGCATGCATGCAACAACAAAAATCACATTAATTTTTTTAGAGCATGCCCAATGCATATGTTTACATGAAGCAGTAAGACACTTTCTAAGTTATTTAAATATTATTTAAAGATGTTATTTAAAAAGGGATTTTACATTACCCTGTTGTATTCCAATCTGGAATTTCAATAAAAAATGGTTGGTTTAATTGAAAGCTCTTTTGTTTTCTTTACATTATATTATTAGAAATGTAATGATTTAACTATTTTCAAATTTGATTGTAAATTTTACAAAAAACATGTATAGACTCTTTAGGAATACACACTGAGTCTTGACACAGTTAACAGTTTTAAGTTTATCTTTTTTTTTTACTTAGGATACATTTGACATGTTATGTGAACAATATATTTAAAATATATTGTGTAACTGAATCAAATTCTTCCTAAATTCATTAAATTGAATGAAATTATTAAAACATTATAAATTGCCAATAAATTGAAATTAAAACCAAAGGATTGTGAATTAAATTGATTCTCTGACAATACAAAGATTACAACCTTTAAAAATGATGTTACATAGTTTAGGCAACTTTATAAAGAGGTTTTAAATACTAAAATCTTGTTATTAAGGTTTAATTGACATGCTGACACTTTGAGAAAATTCTTTGGTTTTGTGTGGCAGTTTGAGAATTTGGGCTCAAAAAAGGTTAGCCATCACTGTACTAGACCAAGGAATTGTGAAATGGAAGTTAATATTTTAGTATTCATGAGTTATTTAACATGAAACAAGACTATTTCTCATCAACAAAGCAATGAACTTCTCTAAACTCTGAGGATCTAATCTTGGCTGTAAGACCAGGGCTAAATTACTTTAAATTTGAGGGATTATTTCTGAGTACAATTCTAAAATGAGTCAAATCAACTTTTATTAAGGGGGAATTTTAGGGACACACAGATCTTCAGGGCTTAGTCTTAGTTCTAAGCTCAGGGATCACTGCTGGAAGTCTTGGGAACAATCTAAAGTGCTGGGAATCAAACCTAGGTCAGATGCATGCAAGGCAAGAAAGTTTATTGTTTTTTTTCTCTCCAGTATCAAAGCAACATTCCTTAGTGGGCAAAACTTCAGAAAACTTCAAGTCTAATACTTGAGTTTCATTCCTAAGATTGCTATGCAACCTTGTAGCAATAATAATGTTTATGAGACAATTTTTCATCCTCTAAAAGCAGAGATTTCTTCTTCCTTAGCTACTTACAGCAAACTTATACATGTGAAATTAAACAATGGCTATAATAATGCTTTTACAATGCTCATTCTACTATGCAACATTGCTCCAAAGTCTTCATGTTTAAATTATTACAATTTTTAAAGTAATGTTTTAACACTACCTCTTGAAAATCTTATATTCATAAATTGCCTTATCTCAAGTTAGACATCAGAAACGTCTTTATCTTCAGGGAAAGAATTTTGATTACTCACTATTTCCTCTGCCCTTTTTGTCTTTATCATTTTACCCCAAATTGTGTACTGCTGGTGATGGAGAGAAGCTGTAGGATGATATACAGAATCAAATCTTCATTATTTTCAAGATTGCAAAAATGTTAAAATTTGATATGCAAAAAAGGCTGAGTATAGAAATCACTATATCATTAACTTTAAAATTTTAGTCACACATTTGAATAAAAATATTAGTTATGTATTAGAAAGCTACCTTATAAGGCAGGAGCAATATCACATCAGGTAGGGTGTTTGCCTTGCAGTCAGTCAACCCAGGCCGATCCAGGTTCAATCCCTTGCATTGCAAATTGTCCCCGGGCCTGCCAGGAATGATTTCTGTGTTCAGAGCCAAGAGTAACCCCTGAACACCACCCACAAAGAATTTCACATTAAAATAAATTTAAAAAAATCATAATAAACTTTTCACTACCATTCTTCAGCAAAATTTCTTAGTCTTTATCTCTGCCCACTTTTGATATAACAGAAAAATTCCTTCATCTGTTTGATTAAAATATTTTCATAGAAAAATTGCCTTCTATAGCTTGTTTTTTATCACAGTAAATAAATAGCAGATTGAACAATGCCATTTGATTGCTTCTCGGTCTTTTGACTAAGATCAAGTGAACAATGATATTTGAAAGCAAGATGGTCATTAAATATTTTGTAATTTTAAATAATTCATAACCAAGACACATATAATAAAACATTTATTTCTAGGATCAATTCTATATTGCAAAACATATATTATATAGGTTTCTTAATTTAAAGTTTAGAGTTATTTTATAACTTTTCCTTTCTTGTAATTTTTGTAATCATTCTATATAAAATATATCATTGCAACTAATAATCCTATAATTAACTAATAAAAATTTTTCTATAATTGTTTTTGTTTTTGTTTTATGTTTTATCTGTTTTATTATCTCTTTGGCCTTTACATAATATATGTATGTGGAAACTATTAACTTTAATTTATATAGGTCAAAATTTAAATAAATTTTAATTAAATATTTTATTAATGAATATGTAGTTATTATGTTGATTATACTCCAAAATACTTTCTCTTCTAAATTTCTAGACTACTTTGACCTTCAAAATAGTATTATACTAAATCTTCAGTGGTTTCTGAAAGCAAAACTCTGATTTCTGTCAACTTTGCCAAAATTTCTGCCAATTTTGCAATTAGCAATATATTAAATTAATTTTGGCACAATGGTCCATGTTATGAAATTTCTAGTCCTCTATTATAATTTACATTGAAGTTTATCAAGTGTAACTCAAAAATCACAGTATTACTCATCATAATAATTTTCAGCATGTACTTTCAGTTAGGCAAGATACAAATGGATATTTATATTTATGGACATAAAATGGATATTTCCCCTAATGTGATTACCAAGAACACAATCTTGCTTCTTATTGGTTATCTGCTTCTGTCACAAAATATTCCAGAATTTATCCATTGATACAACAAATATTTCCTACCTTATATGAACGTGAAACTTGAAAGTTGTTAGGATAGGTAATTTTCACTAAGAGTGTGTGAATGCTTAGTAGATTGAATTCTAAGAAACACTTATATTTTCTACCCCATGCTCTATGTGTGCAACAAAAGGCAACCTATGTAGGACATAGGAAAGGTGAAGTGAATTCTCAAATACCAATAAAGTTTCAAATTCAATGATTTTTATTGAAGTAATCAGAGATTATCCTGAAGTTCTGAGTGTCCATTAAAAGATGATTTAGTGGGGGCCGGTGAGGTGGCGCTAGAGATAAGGTGTCCGCCTTGCAAGCACTAGCCAAGGAAGGACCCCATATGGTCCCCCCAAGCCAGGGGTGATTCCTGAGCTCTTAGCCAGGAGTAAGCCCTGAGCATCAAACAGGTGTGGCCCCCCAAAAACAAAAACAAAATAAAAAAAAAGATGATCTAGTGCTGTGATTTTCAAACTTTTGACTTACATTCAAAATCAAGTTTACAAATCATCAGTGAGTAGTCATTGCAACAAACTTGTGGTTTTCAAAATTTCTCTGCCAGTAACCTGTTCCTGGTCTGTGGACTGAACTGGCAAAAGACCAGAACATGATATGTAAGACTTGTTGGACCAAATCTGGACGGAAATAAAATGTCATAACTAAAAGTTGGGAAGAGTAAAATGAGCTCTTGATAGCAAAAAGTGTAGTCTTGATTTATCCTTGGAAAATCCTCATCAGAGTGTCTCCAAAATTTTACCTGAGCTCCTAAACAACAGAAGTCATGAGATAATGACTTACTTGGTTTGAAGTATCTCAGTGTATTGAACTGTTAAATTCGAGAGAAATCCTAGGACCTTCAGAATTAGTTGTCAAGAAGTGAAAGAGGTCTAAAACTGTTTGAAGTTGAGAAAAGAGTTAATAGAGTTTCTTCCAAATGTTACATTTCCATGGTTTTGGGCTATGTCTTGCCATATAGACACTCTGTTACATTTGTGTCCTTTTTAAAATTTTATTTATTTATTTATTTATTATTTTGTTTTTGGGCCACACCAGGTGTCTCTCAGGATTACTCCTGGCTATGTGCTCAGAATAGCTCCTGCCTTGGGGGACCATATGGGAAATCAGGGGATCGAACCTCTGCAAGGCAAGCACCCTACCTCTTGCAACACAGCTCCAGCCTTTACATTTGTGTCTTAATGAATTTTAAGAAGGCTTCTACCAACTGAAAACTGTCTCTCCTGTGCAAACTGGTTTTAGCTTGAGCAATCAGAGAAAGACAGACAAATAAATACAGGCATATAGAGTGAGCTACAAAAAGAAAGAAAGCAAAAATACAAAATGACAGATACACAAACATGTACAAAGAGATCAAGATAAATAGAAAAATGTGTCAGAGTAAAAGAAGACATAGCTATGAGGGATGCTGAATGTGACCAAGAATGGCATTTAAATCTTTCTAAAATATTACTGGAAAGTTGTCCCTTACCATCTTTTATTAAAATGAATCATTAATGTCTATCTCACATCAAAACAAAAGGGAACTATGCTCTAATTCTCGAACAAAGAATTGTGTACTTACACTCATGGTTATCTTTCTGGCATCATTCATTCCATTTTGGTCTTAGATACATAACTAGTGAAAAAAGTAGTAAGACTGAGATCATCGTAATATTTTGGTGTTATTTAGAGACATTTATCTGCAACAATCTTATTTAAAAATTGTGCTTCTCAGAGATTAATAGATGGGAATATATTAAGCCGAGAAGCTTCTGCTCCTCAAAGGAAATAGCGCCCAGGATACATGAGCACCCACTGAGTAGGAGAAACTATTCACCCAATACCCATCAGATAAGGGGCTAATCTTCAAAATATACAAGGCACTGACAGAACTTTATAAGAAAGAAACATCTAATCCCATCAAAAAATGGGGAGAAGAAACAGACAGACACTTTGACAAAGAAGAAATACAAATGGTCAAAAGACACATGAAAAAATGCTCCACATCACTAATCATCAGGGAGATGCAAATCAAAACAACTATGAGGTACCACCTCACACCCCAGAGATTGGCACACATCACAAAGAATGAGAACAAGCAGTGCTGGTGGAGATGTGGAGAGAAAGGAACTCTTATCCACTGCTGGTGGGAATGCCGTCTAGTTCAACCACTATGGAAAGCGATATGGAGATTCCTCCAAAAACTGGAAATCGAGGTCCCATAAGATCCAGCTATACCACTCCTAGTAATATACCCTAGGAACACAAAAATACACCTTCCTTACACCTATATTCATTGCAGCACTATTTACCATAGACTCTGGAAACAGCCAAGATACCCTTCAACAGACGAATGGCTAAAGAAACAGTGGTACATATACACAATGGAATATTATGCAGCTATCAGGAGAGATGAAATCACGAAATTTTCCTATACAATGATGTACATGGAATCTATTATGCTGAGTGAAATAAGTCAGAAAGAGAGAGAGAGAGAGAGAGAGAGAGAGAGAGAGAGAGAGAGAAAGAGAGAGAGAGAGAGAGAGAGAGAGAGAGAGAGAGAAACACAGAATGGTCTCACTCATCTATGGGTTTTAAGAAAAATAAAAGACATTCTTGCAATAATAATTTTCAAACACAAAAGAGAGAAGTGCTGGAAGTTACAGCTCACCTCATGAAGCTCACCACAAACAGGGATGAGTTTAGTTAGAGAAATAACTACATTTTGAACTATCCTAATAGTGAGAATGTATGAAGGATATAGAAAGCCTGTCTAGAGTTCAGGCTGGGGTTGGGTGGGGAGCAGGGAGACCTGGGACATTGGTGATGGTAATGTTGCACTGGTGATGGGTGGTGGTCTTTACATGACTAAAACCCAAACAACACAATCATCTATGTAATCATGGTGTTTAAATAAAAAATACATTTTAAATATTGTGCCTCTTTTTGCATGTTCATATGAAATAGCAGCTTCTTTTGTCTTACTCTTTTTCAAGAAAAAGTAATGTTTCCATTTCAAATTATTTAACTAGAAGAGAAAACATGCTCACCTGCCAATGTGCCAATGACATTTGGAGTCAGAAAAAGATGGTGTGTGTGTGTGTGTGTGTGTGTGTGTGTGTGTGTGTGTGTGTGTGTGTGTGTGTAGACCCAGCAGTGCTAGGGGATTATTACTGAATTGGTGCTGAGGGTACTACTTCTCTAAGATGCTTGTGATCATCCTAAAACTATTACATATAAAACTTGCACTCCAGCCCTTTATTTGTTACATACTTTAAAAAATATCTTTATTTAAGCACAATGATTACAAACATGTTTGTAGTTGAGTGTGGTGTTGGGATTATGTATGCCAGTAACTTATTGTTGACAGTTTTGTAAATCATGGTGCATTAAACTCAACTGCATAACTCCTGTTTTCAAAGCTAGAAATGTGATTCGGGACTTTCTGTTCACAATTTGTATGACTATTTAGTTATGACTTTATTCACTCTTTCAGCAAATGTTTAAATCATGGAAATTCTAAATAAAACACTTGGGATATATGTATTTCTATAAATATTACAATATAGAAAACCTATTTTCAAAAACTGTGATTATATTATCATAGAATTTAACAAGTTACACTGGTGAAGGGGGGTGTTCTGTTTGTGACTGTAACCCAACTATGATCATGTTACTTAAATAAAAAATAAATTTATAAAAAGAATTTAACAAGTAACACTTGATATGTTTATATGGGAAATTGACATAAGTCTCAAAGTTTGAAAAATATTTAAAATCAAATAAATTCTGGAAGAACATTCAAACATAAAAAAAAAGACAATAGATGAAGCTAAGTAGAAATGGAGTAAAGCCTTGTGGAAAATCTAAGTGAAAAACTGTTATATATTGGTTCATAGTAAGTTCCCAAATTTTACAAGATGTGTACATTTATTTTCTTGGTGTTTATTTTTAAAGTAAAAATAATCACAATACTTTCATTTTTCTGTAGGGAGAATTATAATGTTATTTTCTGAAGTCACAACCTGGTAGTAAATAATAATAATAAAGTAAAATAAAATAGAAATTACTATCTACCTACCAAACTTAGTGAGATTCAGATAGTCATTTTAATAAAATACATTTTATTATGCAGTAGAAAGATTCTTTCTTGGATACTGCAGTGCCTTTATTTATGTTTAAACTAAAATGGTTGCTTGATGATCACATCTGCCTGTCATCATTTCTTTCTACTACTTAAAATTCATTCATTCACTAACTACTTATGCAGTGTTTACAAAAAGTAGGGCTCTATTTTTTTCTCTGAACATTGCAGTAAATCAAACAAAATTCTCCCACGGATGGAATTTCAAATCTAGTGTAAGGAAGCAGCAAAAACAAATAAATACAGAATATAAGTTGACAAGGAATGATTTAAGCATCCAAAAGAAATGTATGTAGTTGTTGAAGAATAGAGTTTTTTTATAAGGAGGTCAAGAAATGTCTTGTTGCCAAGCAGGCATTTGATCAAAATCTTGGATTAAGAATTCATAGAAAAGGAAAAAGTCATTTCAAAGACAAAAGTTTGATTCTGAGAAGTTTAATTCTGAGAAGAAACAGAAGGTACCAGTGGTGTGAAGTGTTTCAGGAGAATAACAAACAGTCAGATTGGGAGGATTATTATGCTTTGGGTCCAGAATTTTGTAGGACATTATAATAAATTTGAGATTTCTACATTAGCAAGAAGGTAATCCAACGAGTTTGGGAGCAGAGAAATGAAATAATGCAGACTTTGTTTTGCTTTTGGGCCACACCAGGCAGCACTTGGTATTTATTCTTGATTCTACACTCAGAAATCACTCCTGGCAGGCTCAGGGGACCCGCTGGGCTATCATTCCATCCCTGAATAATGTAAACTTAAAAAAAATGCTTTTATTTGTTTTGTTGCAATGCCTGGTGAATATAGAATTGATTTTAATATGCAAAGGTCATACCTATTTGGTACCAAGGATCATATTACTAGTATTGGGAACAGTTTTTGACAATCTTGGGTGGTGCTGGGTATCAGATCCTTGATTTCATATATACACGCAGGTATTTTATTCCTCAATCCCAACTCTGGATACTGGAAAAGACATATTTGTATAAAATAATAGCCCATAAAATTATTTTGAGGACTAGAAGCAAGGATTGAAAACATGGTGAAAAAAATACAGCTTGTTTTATTGAGAAAATAAATATGGCTGGAGAAATGTACAACAGGTAAGGTGCTTGTGTTTATATGGATGATTTAGATTTGATCCCTGGCATTCCATATGGCTCTCAAGCCGTTGGCAGTGATTTCCAAGTCTAGAGTCAGGAGTAACCCCTGAATATCATTTGGTTTGGCCCCAAACCTAAGCAAATAAATAAACAAATAAATGTAGATATGAAAATGAGGTTTCATTTGGATTCTGAAAATATTTTGTGGTAGAAGAGATGACCATGATGAACTTGTAGATTTATGAGTTATAACATGTAGATATTTCAAGGCACATATCTGCAATGCAGTTACCTACATCTTTGTGCAGAGAAAAATAATAATAAAGCAAACACATGAAAATTTTTATTAAAAGTATTGTAAAGCATTGTGGCCAAATAGAATTTGAATAGGAGGGGCAGAAAAGAATATCTAGAACTATAGTGTTTATGTTAATTTTTCACCATAATTGGTGCTTTTGATAGATTATAAAATATTTTCCATACTGTTTGGCTTAACTAAGGGAAGATAAAAATAAATCTTAAGCATCATCATTTGTGTAAAATCTGAGTTACTGTGTAACTTATGACATACCTCTTGCACCAGTTCCCAAAAATTTGGAATAAAAATGAAAGAACATCATATGGCACCTAAAGGATGTTTATCCCCATTTTACCCATCATCAGATTAATGTGTAAAATTCTAGGACCAGGCTACCTACCATAAACAGAATATTTTGCTATTTTGGTAGAAATTGAATTATCATTTATCATAACAACTCAAAATTAACATCCTACTGAGATTTTTATGAGAATGAATGAACTTTTTAGACCTGGTTGACATCTTAATTTCTAAAATGATGAAATGTAGCTTGCTATTGTTCATCTCTGGTTTTTTTTAAAAGGAAAGCAGGGAAATAATGTAAAATTTGCTCCAGTAACTTCATTTGCAACATAACCATATCTTATCTCTAAATATAGCTTTCCTCCTAGGGGAAGAAGCTCAGACTCTGAAACACATGGGGAATAATCACATTTAGTTTGGGGGCTAACAGAGGAAATACTGATACTTGTTTCTCATCTACAGAAATGGTATTGAAAATATTTTCAGAATTGATGAGCTGATTTTATATATAACCATATATATACACATATATGTATGCTTATGTGTGAAAAATTCACAGTATCTTGTACATTCATAGGGATTGAGAAAATTTTTCTTTAATAAATTAGGAGTTGAATAAAACATGCAGTGATTGTACTTTCTGATATTGTCAGCTTATTGAAAATGCATTTGTAATTAGTAGAGGAGGAAATGAAGAGCAAGCATGATAAGATACAATGATCTACCTAAGTGTCATAATCAGTTGTGAAAATGTTCTTATATTAAAATAAAAGAATGTGGAAGTATGGCAACATGATCCCCTATCTGTTGATGACACGACAATTTGAACACCATCCTACATAATTAACCATATCCAACATATTAAAACTCTCTCAAATAATATTTTCTTTAGAAAAATATTTTCCTTTAGAACATGACAATAGCTCCAAGAGCTGGATCTCAGGCTCTTCAATCAGGAAAATTAGGTTTGATCCTTAGCACATGGTACCACCTCAAATAACAACAGGAATAATAAGAATATATATTTTCCTGCATTCTCTATCCTGGTAGTCCAGAGTATCTAAACAATAATTTTTGCCTGAATGTAAAGAAAAGCAAGAATGCTTTTTGAGTGCACAAGTACAAATCAAAATATATATTGTTCCTCAGAACATAGTTGAGTCCAAGGAATAATTTTATTCTTGCATGTATGTCCTTGAGTACTACTTTGGCTGTGTGATGTTGAAATTGTCTTCTCATTTTCTATTGAATATGAAAGACAAGTTACATCCTTTTATAGCCATGAGACCTTGGGTCTGTTAATATATGCCAAATTGAAGGACAAAAAACAGTTACATGGATGATTAATCCTACAACAAAGGTTTAACATAGGCATTGTGTTATTTATTCAAGGTAAGAAATTCCAGTGTTAGCATCCTGATGTCTCAAGGCTGACAGTGCTAATTTTTCAGCATGTCCCTCACAGATAGCTCAAGATGACAGTTATATCTTGGACTTAAAGATCCGTGTTTCTGGGAAACTGAAGACAAATATGCCAAGGACAAAAGGTTACCTATGATAGTGTATGACTCCATTTCCTATTTAAGGTATTTTTCTAATAAAAATTTCATAATAAATTTACTTATATCCTATTGTCCAGAAGTATCATTTTAAGGTTACTTATGTCAACAGAGGAGTCTGAAAATGCTTTCTAAGTGGGAACTTTGCCAGTACCAACAAAAATCAGTGTTCTGCTAAATAAGATAGATTGGGTGTTGTTACATATCATTACTGTACATGCTACTGACCAATTCCATTTAATTTTAAAGGCTTCAGTTTCTATATGTGGCAAAACATATAGAGAATTTTATGTTTTGTACAGGTAATATATATGTTTTTAATTAACTTATAAGCATAAATCAAGTATTTTAAAAGACATTATTTATGCCATTTAGGTGCTAAATAATTTTATTACCAAAGTAAAATGAAGTCTAAGGTAATGCTGGCTCACAGATCTTTATGTGTTTGCTTTAAACTCAGTTCAACACAAAGAGTGGTGAGTGCAGTTAGAGAAATAACTACACTGACAACTATTACAACAATGTGAATGAAGAGGAAATTAGAAAGCCTGTCTTGATTACAGATGGGGGGACATGGGGAGGAGGGAGATTTGGGACACTGGTGATGGGAATGTTGCACTGGTGAAGGGGGGGTGTTCTTTACATGACTAAAACCCAATTACAATCATATTTGTAATCAAGGTTTTTAAATAAAGATATTAATATAAAAAAAGAAATAACAAAAGAAACTCAGTTCAATAGCCATGGACTATTAAAATTGACACAATCATTTTTGCTATCATAATTTTCTTTTTTCTTTAAATTTTTAGTTAAAAACATGATTTGCAAAGTTATTGATGGTTGAACTTTAAGTATATAGCATTAAAAATACTGAAACAATCTTCACAATTTGAACAAGATATTTTATTCTAGAAATTGTTTGGGATTTGTATTCTGCAGTATGTAACACAGACAGATGTCCAACTAAGGCAGGTAACTAAAGTCAGCTTGCTGATGAAAGACTGAATTCAGGTTTCTGAAATTCTTAAGGAATATCAAGTTACAAGATTTACTTGAAGTCAATATTTAAAAGTTATTTGATTATACTATATCAATTTTATCTAATATAATAATATATAACATTATATCATTATAATGATCTTTTATTTTTAAAGGATATATTTTTTCCTAAAGGATAGTGATTATTTTTGGATAGGAAGTAGTGAGATTATTTTAAATTTATTCAAATAAGTTCCATAGCACAAATTAAAGGAACATGTTCATAGATATTTAACTTTATTATTTCTTTGATCAACTAAAAATATGCCTTTGGCAGAATGCATTGCTAAGAAGTGTTGGGTAACTGCCAAAGAAAAATGTATAATTTCTGAAGTCTTCCATAGAGTAATATGGACAGTATTCCATAGAATAGTAGGGTGTGCCATTTATTTCAAATAATCTATTTAGCCTGTTGTTTTCACAAGTATGTGCTCAATTAGTAAAAATTTAAGGGCATATTCTATATATTGGAAATTAAGACTAAATGGAGTTACACAGGCTTGAAAAAAATCAGAGCTTCTGATAAAGAAAATGTCGAAAAGGCAAATTTGGTAAAGTCTTCTATGAAAAGTACCTTGCTACGTACTAAGTATCATCACTACTGATAAAATAAGGTGGAAAACAAAGTATTCGTTTTGAAAATACTAATTAGAATGGGAAGCAATGTCCATATTCCATACATTTAGCCTTTAGTTTTCCTGCAATTATTCTAAGACATTTTTGTAAATATTCTGAGAGCTGCCTTATATAGCTTTCTTGAGATATGTAATTCTGTAGAGAAGGCAGATATAGAGATCTTGGAAAAATTATTACAGAGGCTGAGCAAATTTAGTTAAAATAAAAGATTAATTTAAAGCAAACAAATAGCATAAACAAAGATCAGAACAGTTGGAGTTTGTCATAGTTACTGAGAGAAGACTTGAGTTTTATCAGATTGTTCTAGAATGCTGCACATGAACCTTTTTTTTGAAGGGTTGGTGTTAAGTTTATTTTTTGTATAGAAGACAAAGTAGGGTTCTTTCTGATTTCTGGAATCTAATACTCTATAAGTTAAGCTTCGTGAATTTGGTGAGCATTACATGAAGTAGCAAATGTTTTTTTCAGACAAATACACTCAGTGATTATGAGTAAAAGACTCATTCAAAGATTACAATTCATTATCTAAAAATAACCTCCACTCATAAAAGGTCACAAATATGAAGCCAATATTTAGAAGTCACTTGATTATATTCGAGAGAGAATCCTTGAAGCAAAACTGAGAGAATTTGAAAATTCCATAGTGAGGAACTTGATTTATTGTCAGCAGATTTGAAACTTTGCAAATTCATTTTTTTTTTAATGATCAGAATGGTTATATTTGAGGAATGAAGGGAGTAGGGTGAGGAGGACAAGGAGAAGTCAAGTAGCCCTGAAGCAAAGGAGAAAACAATTTTGTTCACAATAGGCATCCTTAACAAAGCCAAAAGCATGACATCAGTGTCTACACATTTCTCATGACTTCTAAAAATATAATCAATTTACTGTTGGAGAAACATTATAACATACAATTTTATTTTAGTTGATGAATGATTTATGTACTTGGCTTTGAGATTGGGCAGTCTTAATACATTTAAATGATAGTGGACCCTTATTTTCCAGGCCTTGTGCTATTGAGAACATACTATGCAAAAGAAACCACATCTGATGTTTTAACTCTAACCATTTATTTCCTGTCAGGCTTCATTAATATTATTAAGCCAATGTTTGTGACTGTGAACTGTCCTAGTTTTTATTTTTAGGTTGTTTGTTTCCTGAATTTTGTGTATAAGGAAAATATACAATTCCATGTGATGACTGCCCCCATTTAAAATATAGCAGTAATTTTCCTAGAATGATGGTGTTATTAATTGCTGTGCAATCTTTGTGCCAAAAATACTTAATACTGCCTTATCCTTCATAGTCTGTTTAATGGTAACCAGGGATTTATAACTTGTCAAGTTTAATGACCAGAAAAACCAATAAAATATGACAGGAAAGACTTCCCACTCTTTAGGAATTGAATTATTCCATCTGGACATTGATGCATGTTGGAATCCCTGAGGTCATGAAAAAAATTTTTAAAACCCAATTAGTTATTTCTATTCAAGAAAAAAAATACATGTGATATCTATGTGCTTATGGAAATGTGATGATTTCAAAAATAATTATTTCAGAGTCCTTTAATTTTTTTATTTGGAGTTATCAAAAGTGAATTTTTATTTTCTAGCTGGAATTGAAAATCTACAAACCAATTTTGGCCCAAGAGCACTCTATAATCCATTCATTATTAAATCTATGACTTCTTACCCAGACTAGAAATTCCCCCTGAAAATTGGGAGGCTTTATAGGACAAATGAAATTGACAGGTACAGCAAGTGAGTTTGAAACCCTTTATGCTATTTGCATTTCTGCTTTTGCCTAGCCCTAGACCTTCTATGTCCAACACCTCTATTTGCATATAGGATACACAGCATTGATTTTAGGTTTAGGGTATTAGTCTCAGTGATACATACATTTAAAAGTACTCTGGACTTATCAAAACCCAATGACTTGACATTAATTTAGAAAATAATGGGAAAACTATTGTTGAGTCCAGATTTATTTTAACACTCCTCCAAAAATGCTGAAGAAAAAAAACTACTGAGCATTGGAACACATTTCTGGTTAACATTGAATATTTGCTGCTTTCAAATATTTAGATCAGGGATCCCCAAATTATGACCCAAAAGCAGGTTCATACTTCCCATTGAAATACTGGTAATTTTTTTGATTAAATTTGTTCTTCATCTTGAATATTTTATTTGTTTCTTTTTTCTTTTAAAATTCAAAATAAGTTATGTGCAGTGTGCAAAGAATTTGTTCATAGTATTTTTTAAATAATAGACTGTCCCTACAATGGTCTAAATGACAGTGAATTGGTCTCCTATTTAAAAAAGTTTGAGGACTTATTTTCAGAGGGACAGTCTAGGAATAATGAATAAGTTACACCCTCACTCTAGCTTGAGTCTTTGCCATATCCCTCCCTGACCAATATTTGAACTTTAATTTTGGCACAGAACCAGGTTAGAAAGATCCTACAGAACAAGGCACCATCAATTGTGGACTGCTGACCTTTTATATTCCCCATAGAACAAAGTTCTCTGGAAATGAATAAACTGGACAACTTGATAACTACTCAGAGAACTTCACTATCTGTTTTAAACAAGCTTCCACACAAAATATCTTATGTGATTTTTTAACATAATAAAAAGAAATATAGGTTGGCATAAAATAAGACATGGATTTTCTTTTGTTTTCATTATCTCTAAGGTTCTGGCTACAATTGCTTATTTAAATCAAATACAATTGCTGATATTTAAATAATTCACGCAACATAAATGACTATTTCATTTGTTCTATCTAAATGCTGGCTTATGCTAAGAAGTATACCCACAAAATATTTATACTATAATATTAAATTAAGGAAAATGTATTGAAATGAAATATCTTTTGTCTGTTTGATTTATAACTTTGTGTTGATGGTTTATACCATGCCTGATGAAGCTCAAAGTATTTTCCCAACTTGCTCTTTGGAGGTTGACCCCACTGATACTTGGGGGGTTAGGGGATGCCAGGGATCAAATCCAGCCCTCCAAAAGCAAAACAAATACTAAATACTTTCATCCCATGAAAATATTTCTTGAGCTTTGAAAATGCTTTTTAAAATTTGTGTATTAAAATAAAAAGTGTTTATAAAAATATAAAAATTGATTATATGCCTTTGGATATTCAGTAGGGCTATACATATAATATAAGATATAAGCATCATAAGTGCTTAAAAATTAGGTGAAAGGAAAAGTGGCAGTCAGGCTGACAAAGAACTAAAAATAGAATTTTAGAAAAAACAGATTAAATCAGTTAGGTATGTTTTCTTTTAGAAATAGGAATACAGGGGCCGGAGTGGTGGCGCTAGAGGTAAGGCATCTGCCTTGCGAGCGCTAGCCTAGGACAGACCGTGGTTCAATCCCCCAGCATCTCATATGATCCCTCCCCCACAGCCAGGAGTGATTTTTGAGCGCATAGCCTGGAGTAACCCCTGAGCGTCAACGGATGTAGCCTCAAAACAAAAACAAACAAACAAACAAAAAAAGAAATAGGAATTCATTTCTCCTCATTCCTTAAACTTCCCTCTAGCATAAGCTAGAGGAAAGGCATGGGAATATTTTTGTCTTTATAATTTTGCTTTTCCCTCTACATTTTCTTTATCTTTAATGAGTAACAGAAATTTTGAAATAAAGTGACATTTATGTAAGATTTTTCTTCTAACACTAAGAATTATTAATATGTGTATGAACTTGGGGGTGACAAAGAGTACTTGGTAAAATACTTCTAAAAATATGTTAAGAGTTCTTCTAAAATAAAGTACTTTAAAAGTACTACTAAAATAAATCTTTAAGGAAGAAAATTTAGTAAATTAGCTAATTTTGACCTAGAATTATTTATTTTTCTATGCAGCAAGTATTTATGTAGCTATTTTGTGGTAAAAATTAATATATTTGAAAATACATGCTCAGAACCCATATTTGTGTAAACAATTTTCCCCAAATTGGTTATTTTTTCTTCATTAAAAAATAAATACAGTTCTGACTCAAAGAAATTCCTAGTTTTTACTGACGGAGCCCTTTAAGATAGGAAAAATTAAAATAACAAACTCTTAGAATTCAATCCCAATATTACCCTAAATCAGTGCTTCTTAAATAGTGGGGCGCGCACCCTGGGGGTGGGGGTGGGGAGCCAGGCTCCGTAAAGGGGATTGCGTTTGATCTCTGCAAACACTGTCATTACAAGCTAAGTCCCGTGTTTATGTTTCTGTATGTCTCTGGAGCTGAGAGTTGCTGTGTCCTGCTTCAAACCCCACTTCAAAAAGCTATGCATTGCAAAACGTGTTTATTGTAGCCATTAATCCAGACATCACCTCTGATTAAAAAATCAGCTCAAATTATTTTATATATTTTTGTTTTGCAGGTTAAAGTTTTTTTTTTAATATACTATTTACAATCGCGCGGGGGGGGGGCGCAAAAAATGTTTTCTTCTTCCTAGCGGGGCATGACAGAAAATAATTGAGAAGCACTGCTCTAAATTAAAGCACTATAATTAATAGATAATATATACTTTGCATTAATTAAGTTCTCATTTATCTGCATCATTCTTAATCTCTTCATATTATCTGAACAATGTTTTGAACATATATAACCAATTTTTGTTTGTTTGTTTGTTTTTGGGTCACATCCTGAGGTGCTCAGGGGTACTCCTGGCTCTTCACTCAGAAATCGCTCCTTGCAGGCTCAGGGGACCATATGAAATGCTGGAAATCAAACACATGTCCAACCTGGGTCAGCTGCTTGAACACATGTCCAACCTGGGTCAGCTGCTTGAATACATGTCCAACCTGGGTCAGCTGCTTGAAAGGCGAATACCCTACTGCTGTGCTATCACTCCAGCCCAGAATTTTGTTGGTGTTGTTTGTTTTTGTTTTGGAGCCACACCCGGAGACGCTCCAGGGTTACTCTTGGCTATGTGCTCTGAAATCGCTCCTGTCTTTGTGACCATATAGACACAGGAAGGTGGTGATAGAACTGTGGTCCATCTTAGGTAGTGTGTGCAAGGCAAACACCCTACCACTTGTGCCACCACTCCGGCCCCATGTTTTTGTTGCTATTGTTGTTTTTTTCTGGGCCATATGGAAAGCAAGTGACCAATCAACTATACTATAATATAAACAACCTGAAAATTTTAGTTCAAAATTTATGAGGTTACAAAGAATTGGCCGATTAGTCAAGTTGATCTATCATGAAGAGGAGGTTGTCCCTTTGAGTTAATGTATTTGAAATCTTCTCTTTTATATCCTGTTATTTGTGTTGATGTATGTTTATTTTTGTCCTACATATACCAATTTATTATTTTGGGTGATATAATTTTATTCTAGAGTGTTTATTGTTGTCAACAGTGTAAATTTTCCACTTGTTAATTCCTGGATAGAAAATTGAATAATAGGTAACTGCCCCTTCAGTTGACACTTTAGTAACTTTCCTAATTTTACTGAAATTGTCATTCATTATGAGAACTACTGTATTTATCCTTACTCACCCAGTCTTAGAGAGGATGAAGATTGAAACAGCAGGATTAAAATTGGAAAGCAAAACAAAGTATCAGGGGATATATATATTAGGGGAGTTTATTAGGGGAGTACTAGTATAATAGGTATATAAGGTACATATATACTTATATATAGTATATATTATACTTATATATAACTTGTATACCTCATATATATAACATATATATAAGTTATATATAACTTATATAAGGTATATTAGGTATATAAGTATACTAGGAGAGTACTAGTGGTAGAAAATGTGGTCTGTGTGTGATAAAAGTAACAGAAACCTGGGGCCTAAGGATCTATTGAACACTCTTCTTTTTCATAGTATTCTTTTTTTTTTTTTTTTTTTTTTTTGGTTTTTGGTTTTTGGGCCACACCCGTTTGATGCTCAGGGGTTACTCCTGGCTATGCGCTCAGAAGTCGCTCCTGGCTTGGGGGACCATATGGGACACCGGGGGGTCGAACCGCGGTCCGTCCTAGGCTAGTGCTGGCAAGGCAGACACCTTACCTTTAGCGCCACCGCCCGGCCCCTATTTCATAGTATTCTTAAGGAGTCCAATACCCATATTGTAATCACAAAAAAAGTAGTGTATTAGAATACCAAGAAAATAAATCTTTGATAAACTCACTTACAAAATTAGTGGTTTTCCTACATATTCTCTCAAGTTCATTAGTATCTATGAGCATATATCTATATATGCTGAAAGAAAAAAATATTTTTGTCCCATCCCCACCTTATGAGATACTTAACAGTACAAAGAGATGTTAGTTGAAATAACAACAAAATATTACCTAAATCTGTTTAATTCAAGGTTGTAGATAAAAGAATATAGGCAAAGTGAAATTAATGGACCACATAAAATATTAAAAGAAATTTTACAAATATATGTAAACTACATCGAAATTTCTGGATGTGTGAACAAAAATGTCTAGTGCAAGATAAATTGCAATCACATGAATTCCTAAAACAAAATCAATTTTCTAAGTAAAAATGGGTAATTACTTAAAATGATTCAGTGGCTATGTTCAGACACATGTAAAAGAAAAACAATGTTTTAAAAACTGCAGATTATTTTGAAGGTTACTACAGAAAAGACTCATTAACATAATAAGATAAAATATTGTAAAAAACTTTTGTAATACATACACTGAAAGTCAAAGAATCAGAATCTATTATTTAAGAGTCTTAAAAGAAAAGTTAAATAAAAATTTGTAGGAGTCTCAAAAGAAAAGAAAAAAATGGAATAAATAATAGATTAATATTTCTCAGTACAGAGAGACATGAAATTTCAGATTTTAAGGGATCAAAATGACATTGATTATTAAGGGAACTTAATTTACACTAAAATTAAACTTAAGGTCTAAAAGACAAAAAAAAGCAGAAATTATTTGGGGATTGATTAGAAGAGGACCTACACATGAATTAAGAATCAGTTTGACATTATACTTATCAAGAGCAAAATCTAGTTTAAGGAAAAATAATGTTCTTCAAACTAAAATAAATATAGATTTACATTCAGATACAAGTAATAAATAAATATTCACTTTTCTATTTGCTATTGATTGTTGTTGCTTCTGGAAATTTTTACTCATTTGTTTTTGTGAAAATAGGTGGAGTTATTAAGTCACAAGAAAAAATGTCTCCTTAGCCTATTGTTTTTTAAGGGGTTCTGGTGAGGCATATCTAATAGAGCTCAGGTGCTAATCCTAGCTATTGATAACTTTGAATCGCATACTAAAAACTCTCTAAAAAAAATCAAGATTATATCACCCAATAATAATTTGTAGTAAAACTATTAAATAATATTTTTCTAATTCTAATTAAAATCTAGGAATTTCTTACCTTTTGTGTAAATATTATTGTTTATCTTTGTATTTTAGTGGAGTATGCCAAACAATTACATATGACTGCATCTTTAGATATATAAATGAATGATTTCAATTATTTTTAAAATGTAATATTCAATATTGAATGTCAGATGTTTTATGATAACATAGATCTGAATATTGATTTCTATTATTTTTTAGCAAAGAGTATATAACTACTTGATGTAAAATAAAATAAAATTAAATTAAACCTAGTCATATAGCTCATAATTAAAACTCATACTTTGCATGCCTGGGGCTCTGCGCATACTTCTAGTATATTCCCCCAAGTAAAATCTCAAATTTTAAATATTTGTTTCTGTCAGCAAATAGTCCTCAAAAACACTTAATAATAGATGTACTTAATTCTTTGTTCTCTGATGCTTATTTTCAAGACTTTTAATCCAAATTATAGTATTACATAAGATTTTCCACATAAAATTTTATTATTAAAAATAAACTCTGTCTCTGTATTTATAATTTTATATTTAATAATTAATAATTAAAACTTTCCTTTCTATTTCAATATGTAGTTGGTCAATTTTAGCAAAAATATTATTGATGATTGAATCATCCCCAGACATTTCTCTTCATGTTGTGATTCTCTTCTCCAATTCTTAAAGGAAATAACAAATTTAAACTATTCAATCTAAATTTTTAGAACATTGTAATAAATTGGGGAAGCAGAAATAAATTTCTTTTCTAAAATTAAAAAATATAAGGGCAGGAGCGATAGCACAGCGATAAGGCATTTGCCTTGCACACAATCGATTCAGGATGGACCTTGGTTCCATCCCCAGAGCCCCATATGGTTCCCCGAGCCAGGAGTGATTTCTGAGCGCATAGCCAGGAAAGCTTCTGAGTGTCACAAGGTGTGGCCCAAAAGCAAAATAAATAAACAAATAAATAATAATAAAAATAAAATTAAATTAAAAATATATAGTTGTTGAAGATTCTGCCTGAATATTAAATTATAGCAGTTATAAATTTTTTATGACTTATCATTAAACATATTTATTACAAGTTATGTTTTTCCTTTTGTGAGGATAGTACCAAACTGAATTTGTGATATGTTCAAACAAAATTTATCAAATCAATGTTTATGAATTCTATATCAAATCCTTTATGATCTACTTATTGTGTATCCAACAAAAATGTAGTAAGTTCCTAGCTAGCACACTCTTAACATGAGTTTATAAAGCACAGATTTTATTTCTGTCATCAACTGATTGGAATCCAGTATTAAGTGAAATTATTCCTAAAATAATTATGAAATTATGGAAAGTAAAACCACAAACATGACCAGAATTATGCCAAGGCAATGATTTAAAACAAGAGTGTGCACATTTACATAACTAGATACAATAGTTGTTCAACAATTGTAAAGGAATTCTGAGTAGAGGAGGGTCACCAACGTCTGTAATAATGAGAGGAAACCTGATCTTGTATTAAAAAAGAAGAATGGTTAGTCTTGAAAGAAAGATCATAGCTAGAGTTATTAATAACTGTGTTTTACCTTTGCATATCTTTTTATTAGAAATTAAACATATTTTAAAAACTAAAAAGATAAACAAAAATTAACTTTATTAAACTATGTTTATAAGAAGGCTCAAAAGTGTTTTGTTGTTGGTTTTTTTTTAATGTGTATATTCTTTACTAAGAAACCTTTTGGATATTTGGGAAAATGTATTTGTTTCAAAATGCTTTCTGTGTTAGACAAAATCTGATACTGAATCTGTGAATATCCATCCTTTCCTATTAAACAAATCAGAATTTGCAGATTTGATAAAGTACAGATATTTAAGATAGGGAGATCAAGTTTTCTTAAGTTTTTATAGGCTCTTCAGGATATTCCAAGGGGGCCATTGAAAAATCTCTAATTACGGGCCAGAGAGATAGCCTGGAGGTAAGGCGTTTGCCTTTCATGCAGAAGGACCGTGGCATCCCATAAGGTCCCCTGTGCCTGCCAGGGGCGATTTCTGAGCATAGAGCCAAGAGGAAACCCTGAGCAATGCCGGGTGTGACCCAAAAACAAAACAAACAGACAAACAAAAAAGAATAAAGAAAATCCTAATTAGGGGGCATGGCAGGAGACTGGGAGTTCCAGTAGTGTGGGGTACTGCAGGAAGTAGGAAGTAGGTTAGGAGAACCCTGTTATGAGAAGTCTGAGGAACACTGATCTAAGTGTGCCAAATTTAATTCCTTAGAAGATAATTGAAAAAATAGACCAGAAAGACCAGGCATATTGTAAAGGGGTTCAAGAATTTACAGGCATATAGAAAACGAAGATTGGGTCTGGATATCATAAGAAGTTTGATTAGTGTTTTTTCTTCTGATTATACTGAAAAGTTGTGAGGAGAATAATGTGGGCAGATTAGATAACTTGGAGATTAAATAAATTTGGTCACAGCAAATCCTACAAATTCTTAGTTTAACAACTGCAAGAAAATAAATTGATCTTTGTCATGAGTCCCAAAACAAACAATACTGTTGAAATCTTGGAAGTTTGACTTGCAGAATTGCAAGATATTACATTTGTGCTATTTTAAGTTACTAACATTGTAATGATTTGTTATAGCAGCAATACATATGATTATATTTTAATATTGAGATAATTAGGTTATACTGAATGAAAATTATGTCGCAAAAGTTATGGTTATTATTTTAAATTGCAAAAATTCTTATTTAGCTAAGAGATTTAACTCAAAAAGGTATAATTTCTTTTTTGGCTTGTATCATTTAACCCTGTGTTTAATGTACTGATTTTTTTAACAATTGCTCATAATTGGAAAATAAAATGAAAATCTGTATCTTAAAAATATGATCATTCTTTTTCTTCTTTAACTGTTTGTTGTATCTCACAACAAATAGTTGATATAAGATATTCTTTAGAATAAACAAACTATATTTGAACAATTGTATCAAAGAAAGTATTTAGAATATGTATCTTACATCTTTAAAGTTTTCCAGAGCCAGAGTGATAGCTCAGTGCTAGGGAGTTTGTCTTGCAAACAGCCAACCCAGGACTGACCTGGTTAGATTCCTGGCATCCCATATGTTACACCGAGCCTGCCAGGATGATTTCTGAGTGGAGAGCCAGGAGTTACCCCTGAGCTCAGCCTGATGTGGCCCAAAAAACATGAACAAAATGTAAACCTTTTTATCTTACAGAATTTATATACAATCTGATATTTATTAAATATTTACTATCTTTCTTAAAACTCTTATCCTTTTCCTTATATTCCAAGAAGCACATATAATGTGCTATTCTGGCTAGTGTTTTTAATTCTTTATTAATATAAACATACTCATTTGTGTAGATTAACTGTTATTGGAAAGAGTTAAAATATCTCCCATGATTATTAAATTATGAAATTGGTGTTAACCTTTAATAGTGCATTATATCATGCCAAAGTCTTAATTTCCAAAGACAAATTTAAGTGCCTGGTTAGTGTTGTAATTGGTTTGGAACATCTCATGAAAGTATTTTGTATTGTAAAAAAAAAAGAGATACTACTTAAATTAGTGTCTGCTGATTTTAATATGTAGGAGCCAGATATGATGGAACAGAACTCACTGGAAGAAATTGGACTCAAATGTTGCATTATAGTAAAAATCATTCTCTGCTGCCAATATTTAATGAAATCCTTACTTCAAATAATAGTTCTGGATAGATTTAGCTATCCACACCAAAAACTGATACTTGGAGTCATAAGTTTCCTAGTTTTTCTTGATTTCTCCAACATTTTTAGAACTTTGAAATATCCAGGTTTGACATAATGTTCTCTTTTAGCCAATCAAATTCAAGTTCAAATCAGTTAGCCTGGAAATAGATTAGGGTGGATCAACTAAGTCTCACTTTTTTAATATATAAAATCTTTATGTAAGCATCATGATTACAAGCGTGACTGTAGTTGGGTTTCAGTCAGAAACAGAACACCCCCTTCACCAGGCAACATTCCCACCACCAATGCCCCCCACTCCCTCCTTCCTAACCCTTGCCTGTATTTGAGACAGGCATTCTACTTCTCACACTCATTGTCATGATAGTTGTTAGTGTAGTTATTTCTCTAACTGCAGCACTTGTTTTTGTGGTGAGCTTCATATTATGAGCTGGTCCTTCTGGTCCTCATCTCTATTGTATCTGAGGATTATTACAATAATGTCCCTAATTTTTCTTAAACCCCATAGATCAGTGAGACTATTCTGTGTCTATTACTCTCCCTCTGACTTATCATGTGGTAAGCAGTAACTATTGGGTGATGCTACAGTAGTTTGATATATCAAATTTGTGATGACATGTACTATAGCAGTCTTAGTTTAAAGAAAATAAAAGTCTTAGTTTAAAAGACTTGTTTAAAAGTTTTAATTTATTATAGTACTCTTAATTTTTAAAAAATAGTTTTCTAATTAGACTCTTGATTTAATAATTTGCCTGGGAAAATATGGCATAATACTTTGGAGAGTAGATTCTATGGATTATCAGATTTTCAACGATATTGTTCAAGGATAATATTTAAGCAATGAGCTGAAATAGAAAAAAAATCTTATTTTATTTATTTATTGATTGGTTTTTGGATAGCACGTGATAATGCTCAGGGATTACTTCTGACTCTGTGATCAGGGTTTGCTCCTGGCTCTTTGCTCAGAAATTACCCCTGGCAGACTTATGGGATACCATATGGGATACCAAGGATCAAACCTGGGTTAGCCATGTGCAAAGCAAACACCCTATCTACTATGCTATCACTCTAGACCCATAGAATACAATTTTTTATTGCTTCTAAGAAATTGCTACTTTTGCTTTATACTTTTTTTTTTGTTTTGTTTTGTTTTGTTTTTGGTTGGATTTTGGGCCACACCTGGTGAAGCTCAGAGGTTAATCCTGGCTGTATGCTCAGAAATCGCTCCCTGCTTGGGAGACCATATGGGTTGCCGGAGATCAAAGCCAGGTCTGTCCTGGGTCAGTTGCTTGCAAGGCAAAAGCCCTACTGCTGCACTATCACTCTGGCCCCAATACTCTTGTTTTGTTTGTTTGTTTGTTTTTTGGGCCACATCAGGTGACGCTCAGGGGTTACTCCTGGCTGTGTGCTCAGAAATCACTCCTGGCTTGGGGCACCATATGGGATGCCGGGATCAAACCACCGTCTGTCCGAAACTAAAGCAGGCAAAGCAGACGCCTTACCGCTTGCATCGGAGCTCCAGTCCCTACTCTTCTATTTTTTGTTTATTTGTTTGTTTGTTTGGTCACACCCAGCAGCGCTCAGGAGTTACTCCTGGCTCTACGCTCAGAAATCGCTCCTGGCAGGCTCAGGGGACCATATGGAATGCCGGAATTGGAACCACCATCCTTCTGCATGCAAGGCTCTCTACCTCCATGCTATCTCTCCTGTTCCGACTCTTGTATTTTTTTTATTAATTATTTTTTTTATTATTTTAATTATGACAACAAAGATGCAAAGAAAGAGGACAGGGTAAAGTTACAGTGGAAGCCCAATCACCCATAAACAGGATTCTCAGTAGTTCCATCGATGATATCCCAGCCTTGAACTTTCAGCCAAAGAACATTAAGAAAAACAAAACTGAACCCATGTACAATACAATTACTTTGTCCCTCAAATCCCCAGTTGTAGTACATATTGTTTCTTAGCAGCACACCATATAATCTAAAGATATTAGACTTATGTAACTCTTTAAATATTGAGGGCAAAGTACATTTATCTAGTTCCATGCACATGCTTACTAGTTTAAGTTAACCTCAAAAGTTTTAATGGGTTGTTTTTCTTAAGGATTGGAGTCAAGAGAACATAGTAAAAAACGATATTAAAGTGGCATTTGTTTGCATAGGCCCACCAAAACATAAGGGACATGGAAAGACAAATTATGGTCTAAATACATGGAGACCCTACCCCTGAAGTTTCCTGGCACAGGACTGACTCTAGGCTCCAGGCAAACTAGTTTGTCCAATTCAAGTCATAGTCTGTAGTGGCAATACACCTCCATTCCTCACATAGTCTCTGTTGTTGGTATCATTCTTCTGTATTAAAGATCCTGGAGTCTGCATATCCCATATTTTTTAAGGGAGAGAACAAACCGTTTTTTTTTCTCTCTATTAGTCTTAAATCTATATGGAGTTGGGGAAGAGAATATAAGTTATCTTGTACTACTTTCCCTGTCTAGAAAGACAAAAAATATAGATGATTTAAAAAAATTTAGACTTTAGGGAAAGCCTTTTTATTTTCTTTGCTTTTACTCTTTCCCATTGAGGATTCATTTTTCTGTGATTTCTCTGCTTCTCTTAACATCTGAAAGAGCTGGAGAGACAAGATAAGGAGACTGGTTTTAAGAAGAAAAATTCCCTTTGTGCAAGCTTGTAGTCAGGAGACAAAGAATACTATATATATATATATATATATATATATATATATATATATATATATATATATATATATATATAATGTTCACAGTCAGGGCCTTCACATTACAGTAACATATAGTGTGAATTTGCCTTTAAATAGTCCCTTGCTGGGTATTTATTTATAGCCTGTAGATTATAACTTCTCAGAATGACTAAGAAGAAAATAAAATTTCATTCTCAATATTGTAAATGCAATAAAGTATTAACAAATACAGCTGGCAGTATGAAGGGATACTGGATAAATGTCTGGAGAAAATAATTGCACAAATTTTAAATTTCAAGTAGTCATGATTATTTTAAACAAGTTCTTATAAATTGATAATATATGAACCTAAGACATTAATCTCCTAGTTCAGCTCTCCTTTTCTCAAATCTTTTCTTACTCTACACTGAATGACTGGCATTTGTAACTCAAAATTAGCTTTAAATAAAATTGGGGAGTTGACACTAATGCATGTTTTTACTTTTGTCTTATTATCTAGATCACTCATAGAACTTTTCGTGGATTCATGGGCTATTTCCCACTAAAGTTATTAGAGTATACTAATCTATAGGAAACTTAAATTTGGGATGTAAATAAATGTATGACATGGAAACTAAATACTTCATTAATTAATCAAGGCAGGTAGATATCATACCAATAATTTTGTAATGAAAACAAATGCATTGAACTCTGTTCTACTTAAAAGTATACACTATTCTATATATTTAATACATTTAATTATAAATATATAGAATACATTATTTATTTTTGTCTTCTTTGTTTGGGGGCTTCATCTACCAGTGCTTAGGCATTACCCCTGATTCTGTGCCCAGGACACATTTCTGGCAGGCCCCTGGGACCATATGGAGTGCCAAGGATCAAACCAGATAAGACTATAAAAGGTGTTTGCCCTCTCAGTTATACTATCACCCCTGCTCTAGAAATCAGCTGTCTCTGATAAAATTGTTTTTTGCATGAGTTTTCTTATTTCTATGCCAAAATTTATTTTTTCAATTATAGATAGACTATTTAGTGAATATTATTTTCTAACTTCTTTGAGCTTCCAATATTTAATGGCAAAGTTGTATGCTCAGAGTTACAATATTACTTAGAGGATCCAAACATCACACATCACAAGAGTGCCTAAATATTGATTTCTTAGGAAGTTGCAAACAACAAAAAATATATGAACTCAGAGGTAGAACGGAAGAGGGAAATACCAGGTTTATTTTTGTGTTTATCAAAAGCACTTAAAAATTGTTCTCAACTATCTGACAAGAAGTAACCAAAATTATGTTCTGTCTATATTGCTTGTCAGTTTCTATGTTTTATCTTAAACATAAACTTATTATTTCTACAGAAATTTTCCTTAGCTTATCATTAACATCAAGTAAATTTTGTAATGTGATAAGAAAGCATTTTAATCATACTGAAATCTTAGATTCACAATGGCTTATCATCACTAAAATGTCTGCGTCAAACTCTGATAGACAACACAATTCCTCTGTGTGTATATCTGTGTGTGTGTGTGTGTGTGTGTGTGTGATTAAGTATGAAAGATGAAACAAACAGTTCTAGGATAGAAAAAAAGTAATATCAATTTGAGAGTTAGAGAAAATCAAAATTTAGGTTTGATGCCTAAAATCCAATACCGGAATCTAGCAATTATGAGCTGGAAGGTATTCATACAATTTATGAGTAACTTTATTTTTGGCTGAAATATAATTCAAAGGAATCACTCAGTGCTTGAAAGAAAGCCCAGGTATATTGGCACAGTCACTAAGAAACATTTCCATAGTGCTTCCAGCAGTTCTTTATTACTGAAAGAAATATAAGTGGAAAATCTCACTTGGGGTTTCAAAGATAGCCACCTACAGGCATTTTACTTTCTTAGTGTTAAAAAGATTAAGTCATCGTTCTTTTCAAATGCTTCAGGTAGAAAAGCTTAATAATATCATATTTTAGAGGCATGGGGAGTTAACTATTTCCGACCTGTGCTTAAAATGAATTTTCCTGCAAAGGTTTTCCTGAAGGTCAACATGAAGCTGTTTGAATGGAAACATCATGTGTTTGGCTTCTGCAAAGCATCTCCCTGGCATGTGGAGTAATCAAGACCTTCTGGTGGAACCAGTTCCCTCAGTGACCTAGAATATGATTGATAGTGATGGAAGGCTGCTTTGCTTATGAAATTTCAGATAGCTGTGGCTTGGTATTGCAGAAAGGTAAGGCCACTCAAATACCATTAGAATCTGACTGACGTTGGATACAGGGAGTGCCTAGTACATTAAAAAAATGATACTTTGATAACTTCTTATTGAAACAAAGAATGAATGAGTGTGAAAGAAGAATTAATAAGAATAGATGTGCGATAGTGCTCTGTAGTCTTCATTCTAATCAGGTATTTTTGGAATGAATAGGCTCTGTGATGTGTGCTCCTCTAAAATATAATCTAAAGCATACCCACAAATATGTAGCACTACTGTATCTTCCAGAAATCGCTCATCAATCATTGCTCTTGTAAACCACTGCAATCTTAGAATATTTTTCTTTAACACGGTTCCCCAGGAAGTCATCACTAATCAGTAAGAGTTGGAATAAGAAAGTGTTCAAATGTCAAACAAATTAGCATCACTTTAATTCTAGTTGTTTGATAAAGAGTGATTTTCCATTTTTATTGGTATGTTTTATATTTTGTATTTATTAATATATAATCCAAAATTTCAAAAGATAGACTATAAAATTTTATTGTGTTTATGTTTATAGAGAAATAATTGTGTGATAAATATACCAGTTATATTATAGGGTCTAGAGTAATAGTAGAATGGATAGGTCAATTTGCCTTGCACATAGCAGACCCAGGTTCTATCCCTAACGCCCCATCTGGTCTCATGAGCACAAACAGAAGTGATTCCCTGAACACAGAGCCAGAAGTAAGTCCTGAACACCAAAGGGTGTTCCCCTTCCCTCCAAAATGCCAGTAACTATTGTGTTTGTCCTAGTGATTTAGTAAGATCAACATATTAAGTCTCACTGAAAGGTCTTGTAGAAATATACATTTAGATTTAGAGGGTTTAAGGTTACTGAATTTCTAAAAATGTGATGCAAAAACTGAATTTTGATCCTGTGGATTGATCCTCATATTACACTGAATAGAATATAGTTACTGATTTTTCAACTTTGACAGTGCACTGATATTAGTGGAAACCTTGATAAAATAGTAAGACCTGAGAAACCGATATATATAGGATCTGTTGTTTCTCTAGATTGCAAAAATATTCATTGGTTCCATTAACTCATTTCAAATCATTTATCTCTACCCTTCTCCAATTCCTCATTACTTTGCTTTCACTTTAGTTTTATTGATTTATAATTTTTATCTTAATTTTGCTGAAATTTTTTCTTATTTGATTTAAGAACTCTCTGAACCTCTTAAGTTTAGTCTTTTTATGTAAAATAATTCAATAATTTTCATTATTTCCTTAATAGTTATGTCATGATATAGGTTGAATAATGCCTGAAGATAATTGAGTTCAGTACCCAAGTGTCAAACTATTAATGAATAATCACCTTGCATAGTTTCTTCTCCTTGAATGCAATATAACTTGTGACTTCCTTATAAACAAAAGAGTTGAGAAAGGTAATGGTAAGTTATTAAAATGATATTCCTTTAGTTATATCCAGTAACAGGGATGGAACCAAGATCAGCAGCATTATTAAGTCAAGCTTAAATATCTCTCTGGCTCACTTTTACCCTTTTCAAATAAACAAATGTCTGATCAATATGGAAGAACAAATTCCAAATTAAGTATTTTGGAAAAATACTATCTCTCTAGCCCCAACATAAAATTTTTTTTTATGGGGGCACACTGAACATGCTAAAATGCTACTCCTGGTTCTGTACTTGGTGATTAGAAGGTTCTGGTAGTGATTAGAAGATGACTTCTTTATTTTGGTGTACATATTGGAGTTGACATCTCCAATTTTATTTTATTTTATTATTTTATTTTATTTTCTCTTTCTCTTTCTCTTTCTTTTTGCACTCTAGCATGGTTTGATTTCAGGACCGAGACTGTTGTGTGGTGCTTGTCTTTATTGCTGCAGTGCTCACTGGGTATTTTATTTGATATTTTTTTCTGTATTGTTGCAGTGTTTCAATTACCTTTTTCTGTCCTCTCTCAAACTGAGGTTAAAAGCCTCTAGAAGGACACTGCCCATGTTCAGCTTATTTGAATTTTTACCCCATTCTATTGCTTTTCTTTCCTTCAAACAAAACCACATAACTCGAACTATCTAGCTCAGCCTCTCAAATAGAGGGGGAAACAATGGAGGGTGCCAGGACCAAACAGATATATTATCACTAGTAGTAAGCTAGACACAGAGGGGACCACTTACTCTGGCAGCCCAGGGAGTGATGGTGGGGGAGATGGGTTGCAGGAAGGGAATGGGGGTGGAGGGAGGACAAATTTGGTGATGGGAATTCCCCTGATTCAATGTTGATATGTACCTAAAATACTACTGTGAAAGATATGTAAGCCGATATGTCCAAAATAAAAATTAAAAAAATATGGCTACTATGAATCAAGTAAAGTTTAACCATAAACAAAGCAAGTATATATACATATATATATATATAAATCCTAGAGCTAAATTAAAAAAGATGTGCAGAAAGTTTAAATAACATTTAAAAATGTTAGGAATGAGATCTACCCGATTTAAATGAAACATGGTATATAAGTTGTAAGTTTATTGAGGTACAAAATTTTCTTTTAAGCAACAGTATTGTATTTGTGTCATAAAGAATGCTTTGTAGAAGAGATTCTAAGATCTCATTGTTACCACTACTTTCTGTCTTATATTCAAGCTTTATAGCAATATTTTAAAGTAACATAAAACACTCTATTTAATAAAGAAAATTCTCTACTTTAAGAAAAAATATGAGCATGGAGAGATAGCACAGCGGCGTTTGCCTTGCAAGCAGTCAATCCAGGACCAAAGGTGGTTGGTTCGAATCCCAGTGTCCCATATGGTCCCCTGTGCCTGCCAGGAGCTATTGAGCTATTTCTGAGCAGACAGCAAGGAGTAACCACTGAGCACTGCTGGGTGTGGCCCAAAAACCAAAAAAAAAAAAAAAAAAAAAAAGAAAAAATTTTAAGTTTTGAGAAAGTCTGTATATAAAAAGCATGTGAATGACTTCCAATTGTGTTCTTTGTAATATTATAGGTCTTTGATTTCCTAAATATAAATTGGTTTAAATTCATATTACAATAAATGTTCTAGTACTTATTTTAATTTTATTGTAAAAGAATTATTAAAAAATAGAAGGATAATTGGGGCTGAAGTGAGAGCACTGTATGTAGGGAGTGTGCATGTAGCTGACCCATGTTCTATTCTTGCCATCCCATATGAGCCCCCTAGACAATCAAGAGTAATTTCTGAGTGCAGAGTCAGGAGGAACCATTAAGTGCTACCAGGTATCCTTCTCTCCAAAAGAGAGATGAGTAATATAATTTAAAATATTGACTTAAATTAAGGATAATTTTTATTAAAACTTAGTTCACTTTCTTGTTTTGCAAAATACAGCAAGTCAGCAATAAAAGAAAAGTTAAAGTCTTTTTAGAAATTTAAGATCTGTGTAGTAGGATGAATGAACATACATGAATATAATTATAAAATAAATACCAACTAAACTTTGTGATATTAACAATAGCTTTATTTTAAGACAATAGAATAATGATTTATCAATGTAAAACATAGATTTATGTAATTATCATTTTATTCTATATTCCTTAAGAGTTTTTATGTAGAAAAAAAGACAATCTGTATTGGAAAACCTAACAATTAGCTAAACTATTTTTATGAGATTTATCTATGACATTAACTTGAAAACGTATTTTGGAAATAAATTTATTCCGGGTAAAGCCATCGAATGATTGATTGCTACATATTAGAAAAAAATTGATAGTTATTTACCTTTGTATGCAAATTAGTATACTATTCACTAAAGTGCAAAACCTGAGATGTAAATGTTTTGGCACAAAGTAATCATTAAGTAAAAGATAACTAGTGGATTTGTAGATTTGTTTGTTTTTGTTTTTGGGTCACACCCAGCAGTGCTCAGGGCTTACTTATGCTCAGAAATCGCTTCTGGCAGACTCGGGGGACCAGGATTTGTAGATTTGTATATAACACTATTGGATAAAAACGTAAATTTCCTGTTGGGTAAAACCACAAAAACACTTATTTAAGACTAAACATTAAACAGCTTTACTAACAATGCCAAAATAATGTGGGGAGGTTAACAGAAAAGAAATCATTCATGTGTTTTGAAAATACAAAATGTTCCAAGCAAAATTGAATTACCTTTTGTTTTTGCAAGTATTTTTTTAATGTCAAAAATTTTTTAATAGGCTAAAACGTGATGAAAACACTTTTAATTCTAAATTTAATTAGGCTTCCAAATAATAACACATCAACATTGACTTTCCCCACTATGCTCTATTTATTACTAATTATTCTTTATTAAACATTGTACCATGGTGAAAGTATGTATTAAATAAACAGCATATAAACATATACAAAAATGGATTTTTTCCTAATACATTTTTTATGACAAATACTAAAACCTCATGAAAAAAATTTTCAATTTTTCAGAAAGCAACAGTTTAAACACCATTCTAGACCTTTTTCATCATTGATATATTTATATCAACACCATAAGATGATGCATGAAAATACAAGAAATATAAGTACTTCTAGCCAGCATCATCAAATATGCTCATTGAAGTTTAGTGCATTTTAAATACATTTTAAAAGTATCTGTGATGCCCTAGATGTGTGTCATCTCCACAGAGGTATTGACATTTCTCTAAGCAAGCCCTGTTAACTTTTGCATTGATAAATTTATTCCATGTGACCTTTCCCCACAAATGTCCTCTTTCCTTTAAGGGTCTAGAAACTCTTAAAACTTTTGTTTGTGTTGTTCTCATTGTTGTTGGATGTCTCCCAACAGTAGTCGGGGAGTAGTCAAGGAGCTTGAGAGCCATTTCTGGAGATTCTTAGCTCTGTGATATGTACCTGATAATTCAATACCAAGGATGTAGGGCCCAGAATTAGAGGACCCAGCAACTCTGAGAACCTATTCCAGTATTGCTTTCACACCACCAGGACCACATCTGGTAGCACTCAGGGTAGCATAGAGTAGCAGGTATCAAATCAGGACCTAGACAAGCCAGACCCTTCAAATAAGTTTAGGACTACATATTTCCAATATTAAACAACTCATATTCTCATGATAATTTTTACATGCCTCATTTGGCTTGCTACTTAAAGGACATTCAATTTGTTGTTGTTATTGTTGTTTTTGTTGTTTTGGGTCACATACTGATGGCCAGAACTTACTCCTGACTTTGTGCTCAGGAATCATTCCTGGAAGAACATAAGTGTCTGACCATGAGCAGCAGGCGAATTAAACCTGGATTAAATTAAATGAAATTAAATGAAATGAAAACCACGCAATTTAACCAGCATTGTGTACATTCTCTCTAACTCCATTAAATCTTGTTTGTTTTTGATCCAACCCAAGTACTTAGGGCTAACTCCTAGCTCTGTGCTCTCTGTGATCACTCCTGCATGGCTTGGGGAACCATAGGTGAAGCAGAGGTCATGCCCTAGTCAAAAGCATGAGGACAATATTCCTACTTGCTGTACTCCAGCCAGACCCATTCACTTTTTTAAAACATATATATTTTATATTGGAATGTGAACATCTTAAGGTCTTGCCTATTACTGTCATTTTTCTAATTATAGTGATAGTATTAAACTTGAATGTGAGAATAATGATTTGTACAATGTTAAGAATTTTAATTAAGTGCTCTCATATATTATGTCGATTGAATTTTGTAGCAACTTCATAATATAGCTGTATAGTAACTAAATGCATGATTACTAGAACAAGGAAGTGTTAAAGGATGGCATATAGTATAATATAAATTCCAAAATCTAGCAAGTGACCAAACTCACTAGAAAATATTTATTTAAAATTAGAGCTAAACCTTTACAGATATACTTATTTCTATCCATTAATCGTGCTGGGGTGATTTTCAACAACAGTTCTATTTCATTATTTTCAGTGTATATTGTATATAAATATACATGGATACATACCAAAAACATATAAGCAGATCTGTATTTAATTTTGTTGTTTTTCAGGCATATCATGTTTTTTTTACTTTTGCTTTTACAAAAAAAATTTAAATGTATATTAGTGGTTTCCAAGACATATGTTTTTAAATTTTTGGTAAATGTTGCAAGTGGTTTCAATTGTTTTATGTTAGTTTGAATCTCCATTCATTAAAACTGAAAATTGTTAGCTACACATTTGCCTAAAGAAGTCTTTGCCCATCTGACTCTGAATTAGTATCTTCTGTCTATTGTACCTGAGTTTCTTCACTGTATGTGCAGTTGAGAGTCTTCACTTATATTTATACAATTTATGTATGTATATGCATATGTGGGTGTCATTCATTTATATTCTTCATTTTCTTCGCATTTATCGAGATTTTTACTTTTTATCATCTCTAGCATTACAAGAAAATAAATTGTTGAAAGTTTCCTGGCACTATAAAAAGGTCCTTCAGGTGTGAAAAGGAGCATGTATGCAACCTGTAGTTATTCCCTTGAAAGTAGGTTTCTTTTTTTTTGTTTGTTTGTTTTTTTGTTTTTGTTTTTTGGGCCCAGCGGTGCCCAGGGGTTACTCCTGGCTGTCTGCTCAGAAATAGCTCCTGGCAGGCACGGGGGACAATATAGGACACCGGGATTCGAACCAACCACCTTAGGTCCTGGATTGGCTGCTTGCAAGGCAAACGCCGCTGTGCTATCTCTCCAGGACCTGAAAGAGATTGGCCTGAAGCCCAGCTGGGGAACCAGTCAGATTCCAAACCACCACATCAAAGTATAGTCTACCCTGTGACAGCCCAGGATCCAGAAGAGAAAATGCAGTCTCAAAACTCCAGTTCTCAATGACAGCTTTGCCCTATCTTCTAAGAGAAATAAAGCTTACTTTCTATTTAAAAAAAATTATAAAAAAAAATGAAAGTATGTTTCAAGGGCAAAATAAACCTGTATCTTTATAATTTCCCTAATATTTACTGTGCCTATACAAAAACAAACAAAACAA
Organism: Suncus etruscus; assembly: GCF_024139225.1. NCBI lineage: Eukaryota > Metazoa > Chordata > Mammalia > Eulipotyphla > Soricidae > Suncus > Suncus etruscus. Next base: position 44,670,090 of record NC_064858.1, read on the forward strand.
AAACCTTGACACACCAGCCCTCCTTCCTTTTCTTTCTTTTCTTTTCTTTTCTTTTTTTTTTTTTCTTATTTTTCTTTTGTTCTCGTGGCTATGGTTTGGTTATTGTATTTGTTGCTGTGGTACTTTTTGTAGTCGCTGGTTTTGATCTTTCGTTAACTTTTGTTTCTTTTTATTGTTGTAGGTTTTTATTTTTTGTATATTTTTGTTACGATTTTTTCTTTTTGCCTCTTTCTTCTTTTTAAATTGGTATTTATAACCTCTAGACAGATTTCCCCTGGTTTTTGTTTGTTATTTTTTATTTTCTTTTTCTTTTTTTTTTTCCTTTTTTTAAACAGAACCACATAACTTGAATCATCTGGAACCAAACAGTTGTATGAACATTGAGTAGAAATAAAAAAGGATCAGATTTAAACACCAAACCCAAAGTCTATGACAACAGAATCGATAGCAATCTTCAACAAGCTATACACAAAGGGAACCAGTTATACTAGCAGTCCAGGGAAGCAAAGGAGGGGGATGCTGGGAACGGAGGTGGAGGGAGGACAACACTGGTGATGGGAATACCCTTGATTCAATGCCATTATGTACCTCAAATAATACTGTGAAAAATTTGTATTTCACATGGGTCACAATAAAAAATATTTAAAAAAAATAAATTCCTTATATGACTCATCCTCTTGGTATAAAAATCCAAACTTTGGGCCACGAGCACTTTACATTCCCATGACTTTAATGTCTGTCTCAAATAGAAGAAGGGGGTGGGTTAAGGAGGAAGATGGGAGAAATTGGTGGTTGGAATGTTGCACTGGTGAAGGGGGTTGTTCTTTTTATGACTGAAATCCAACTACAAACATGTTTGCGATGTGCTTCAATGAAGATATTATTTTAAAAAGTAAATATTTTCTTTTTCTGCATGAAAATCTCAGGGTTTTTGGAAGTGAAAATAGGATCCAAGAAATTGTTAAACTGTTTCCAGGCTAATATAACTTAATTGGCCTTTGGACTGTAATTGAATATTTCTGTCTATATGGATGATACAAAATTGGTGAGTATAAAAACTGATTGCTAAGAAACTTTTTAAAAAATATTAACATGCAGAAAGAATCATGTAAATCATAATTCTACCAAACTTGGAATCCCTCTTCAGAGTCATTAATAAGGAAGTGATTGCTTTTCTGACATAAAAATCATGATTGAGAAAATTTCAATTGTCATCAGACCATTGTAGATAGATAGAGAAACATTCGAAGAACTAGAGCAGTAACACTTTAGAAAGAATGGGACAGTAGTATTTTTACAATGACAAGAACAAAATTGATATGACAATTATCAGTAAATAAAAATTAAACCTTGCTAGCAGATGAAATGTTTCTGAGAGTTATAACTATTTGATGATACAGTATTAATTACCAATTTTATATTAATCATACATGTAAGATAATGATAATAATACTGCCATTTGAACAATTTGTAAGTACTTTGTGTGAATGATTGCTATCAATAGTTGCTATCATCATCTTTGTGTAAAAAATGGAGTTTCAACTGTTATTTTGTCAGATAGTTCAGTTAGTGGATGACAGAGGTGTGCATAGTACTGTACAGTTAAATGGCAATGCTTCAATATTATAGTGTATTGGTATAGTGCAATAACTCATAGTAATATTAGCTCAAGAGTTCATATTAATAACCACAGTTCAGCTTTTTATTTCTGTGCCAGTTCTGGGACAGAGGGTAAAGAAACATTTCACAGTAAAATATTAATAAAAATACCTTGATTTCATTCCAGTGTCCAACATAGTCTATGACTAATATTACTAATAATGCCTTTTTTGTCACTAAAGACTCCTCCTCTGCCCTCCTCCACTTCCTCCTTCTCTCTCTCTCTCTCTCTCTGGAGACTCCTCCTCTGCCCTCCTCTTCTTACTCTCTCTGTCTCTCTCTCTCTCTGTCTCTCTCTCTCAGTATGTTTTTTCAAGAGTAAAACTCAGGGATTGGATCATTGCTGAGTCATTCTCACCTAATAATTTTATTATCATTTCAGAAATAACTGTTAAATAATACATCAAAGAACTAGATACAAAATGTCATATATGTGTTTCTGTTTATATGACTTAACAGAATGAGAAAATTGATAGAGACAGAAGATAAATAGGTGATAATCTCTGACTGAGGGTGAAAATGGAGAGTTAACTGCAATGGGGATAAAGTTTGTTTTTAAATTTATGAATACCTTTTACAATTAGATGAAGTTATATTTGCTAAATTTGTTACAAATTGTGATTTAGGTTTACTCAAAATGAATGGACCATAATCTGTGAAAATAAAACTGCTTTAAAATAATGAAACAATTGAAACAAATTAGATTAATATCTCATAATTTATTATTACTTCTGTATAACTGAGTCAAATAGATTCCAAATAAAAATTGCTTGAAGAATGAGGATTTCTAGTATGACCTTCTCTCCCTAGGTCAATTTTTGGTTGGAATAAGTATTGTCTGTGTTACTCTGGCATTAAGCATGATTCATTTTAAAACGAAGAAATATAGAATTTAAGTTTCTGTTATGTTTTACAGTAAAAACAAAAAAACCTCCATGATAATTAAAACTTACCTCTGTTCATTACCATGCAAATCTTTTTTGGTGAACAGTAATAGGCTTTTCCAATTGTATTTTTATGACTATTTGAACACATTTGCTATGAGTTATTTTTCTAACTTCAATATATCATTTGTTTGCTCAAAATATTTTATTAAACTTTTACTGCAAGTAAGAGTTATTATTGCAGATAAGATTATATAAACCCTTCAGAAAAATCAATTTGGATAGCTTCCTGTTCTATACATTGTTATTCACAAACAGAATTCAGCCTATATTTAAATGAAGCAGTCTATATGCAAATTGATATACAGGATTTGCCCAAAAATTTGCCCTAAAAATGTAGAACAATTTAATCAGTGGTTTTAAAGCATAGTTGAATTAAGAAAAAAATTAAAAATCCATTTTATGAGTTAGTGAAAAAATCCTAGGTTAATGAAGTTTTCTTCCATGCTTTCTAATGATTTTTAATTATAGTAAATCAAGAGAAAATAGGTTTCTTATAATCCACAGAAGGTAAAGAAGTAGAAATATCAATCTTAGAAGTGACACATAATTTGAATCCTGATTTATTAAAACAAAAGGTATTTTTCTCATTGTTCTTTATTTTGTTTTAATTTGGGGCCCATATTTGGTGATGTTCAGGGCTTACTTGTAGCAGCTTCAGGGGACCATATTGGCTGGCATAAATAGAGCTTGGGTTACATGCAAGAAAAGCACTTTACCATCTGTACTATACTCTGGCCTTACATGTTCTTTAATTTTTTATTGCATTTAAACAAAAATTATTTGTCTAATTAGAGAATGACAAATATTTATCATGGTGCTTAAATTTAAATTTAATGGGTTAGATGAGAAAAATGGGGAAGGTACTATACAATCAAAGACGTTTTGGTTCATAAACCTTTATTGTCTTCAAGGAAAGGTTTACTGATAAACTATGCTATTTTGAAGAAACAATCAAAAAGTCTTAGAAAGGGGAAATTAATGGCCCCTTTAAAACTGTAAATTAGATCTACCACATTATAGCACTAATAGGGCTGATAGGGGGCTTGCGAGTTAAGGCAGATGCTCTCTTCAAATGCTAGGGCCTGAGGTCCTCTAAGGATATGGTGTTTGCCTTACTGAGAAAATCTATCATTTAAATTTCTACTCTTATTTTTCTTTTTTAATTCCATGAATGATTTACTATTTTCTACCCCATAAATGAAGAGATTGGGCACCTATCTTTAAGTTCACCCACAATATGCTTTTATAAAAATTTATTTGAAGAAAATCATCACATAGTTGATCATAATACATTTGTTTTCATATAAGTTAAAGCACCATTATTGAAGAAAAAGAAAAAATAAAATAGAAGAAAATAAAGTTATAAAAAAGAAAGAAAAAAGAAAGGGTATAGTTTAAAGTACTTTTGTGAAAATTATTGTATAGCCAATGAATTCATTAATACAATGGTTAAAGATTTAGTAAGCACTTGGTAGCTGTTTATTCTGTAAAATTGGTGTGATCCTAGAGGGATGACAACATCAAACAAATGAAGTTGTCCAAAAATGAAAGCACTATTACTGATACTATAATCTTTAGGGGTGTGTCTGAGTTTCCAGGATTCCTGGAAAAAGTAAGAAACAGAGGAAGGTTTCCCACATTCACTTCAAATATCCCTGGTGATATCAGCCCAAGGACTTGTGTACTTGAAGTTTGGTTAGATTTGTGTCCATAAATGGAAATTTAGAGTCTGAGTGATGAAGCAAGGCCATCCAGAAAAATGGTGATTCTGGGTGATGGAGCAAGCAGGTGTGGCTTCATCAGAGGAAGTTTGACCCAACCTCTCCTCTCAAGATGGCCAGGTTTCTGCTGACTGGGCTGGTATGTAGTCATATACACAGAAGTCATACCCTGCTTCTCACAAAACAGAGACTTTCTTAGTTTCCTTTTCTCTTCACCACCCCTTTTGAGATGTACCAACTTAGGTTTGATTAGCTTGTGATAGATACCTTGTCCTTGAGTCCACTTTAATTGGATAGTCTATGGGTGGTCATTTATACCTCATGTTGCTTCAGAGCAGGCATCAAAGTAACAGCAAACATCATTAGGACAATACCTAGCCATTTTATTTCTTTAAAGGAATCAGAAGTTCTTATTGTAGAGCCAGAGAGATAACACAGCGATAAGGCATCTACCTTGCATGCACAAAGACGGTGATTCAAATTCTGGCATCCCATATGGTCCCTCGAGCCTGCCAAGAGCAATTTCTGAGCACAGAGCCAGGAGTAACCTATGAGCACTGCTGTGTGTGGCCCAAAATACTAAAAATTATTTTTTAAAAAGTTTATATAATTTTGACATTTACCCTTTACTATCTTGCCCACAGAAACTACCAACTGTAATGCTAGAGATACAACAGAAAATTCCAGAAGCTGAAGGGTGTTTGCTTTCTGATATAATCCCTTGTTTCTCTTTGTCTTTCAATGATGACTCCCAGGACAACTTAACTATGTCTCCAGTTTTCCATTTAGACTTAGCATTGTTTTCACTGAAATTTCTTCAAATTAAGAATTTTGGCTTCCAGACTGGGTTGTTGGAGATTTCTTGCAAGGACTTGGTTCTCATGTCATTTTAATCTTTATTCTTGGTCAGAAATAATGTACTGTTGTTCTCAGTCTACCCTTACTTATACAGATGTTATGTAAAATTCTGATTTGTCTTTTTATATTATTTGAAACCAGGGCCTGAGCAATAGCACAGTGGGTACTACATTTGTCTTGCACCTGGCCGACTTGGGTTCAATCTCTGGCATCTCATATGGTCCCCTGAGCCTGCCAGGAGTGATTTCTGAGTGAATTAAGTTTTTAGAATGTTAAATGGAGTTTATGTATATATGTATGTATATTTTGTATATATGTTTATGTGCGTGTATATATTTTTAGAATGTTAAATGGAGTTTATGTATATATGTATGTATATTTTGTATATATGTTTATGTGCATGTATATATATGCATATATATGTAATGCTTGTATCTTTATATGTACTATACATATATGTCATTCATTTAAATATTTGAACAATTTATAACACAATTAACACATTTTAGTGGTGTTAATGTTGTTCACATCATGCTATACTTTTAAACAAAAGACATTCCTTATTTCTTTACATTGTGTCTTTATTTTCAGATCACCAATTTGCCTCTTATAGGATCATTAATCATCACGTATTTGATATAGATAAGCTAATTTAAAAAAGCACATCCATACAGGTCCTTCTCAGGAAATTTAAATAATAATAAGCACATCAATATTTATTTCTTAGAGTTTCATATGATTTTTGAGCATTATAAATAAATTAAAATTATTAATAGTGGATTCAGAGCTGAAATCTTCAGATTAAAAACCTGGGAGTCCTAAACTATTTTGATAAAGAAATTATAAAATTGTAGAAATGGGTTACATAGTATTGATAGACGTGGTCTAATAGGTACTGATAAAATTTTGGAATGAATGCCAGACAATGTTAGAAGCTATAAGATAACCTATAGATAACCTATAGAAAGTTATGTCTATATTGAGAATCAACCTCTATTATTTAGTCCCCTCTTGGAAACCTTGGATAAATAATGCATTGCTCACAATTTCACTAAATGACTGTGTTCCCACAGCAAATGTAATCCATGCTTGGTTCTGCAGCATTCATTGCTGTGAGTGGAAACTAAAGATTTCAAGAGTCATAAATTCAACATAAGGGTTTTCATCCTCAAGTATTAGTCATTTTTCAAGAAGAGTGTTACAGTAACATCCTTGACAAAGGTGACAAAAAAGGGGAGAGAAGAATGTTTATAAAGGTCTCATACATATTCCAGCAGGTAGAATTTAATGAATAAAGGCAATTTTCATTTGGGGGGGGGGTTCAGGGCCACAACAGGCATGCTCAAGGGTTACACATGACTCTGCACTCAGAAATTAATCCTGACAGGTGTGCTAGAGATCACATGAGATGCCAGAGGAATTGAATCCTATTGGACAAGTGTGAGGCAAATAAATACCTTATCCACTATGCTGTTGTTCTGACCCTAAAAGCAAATTTCTTTTAATTTATTTCAATAATCATAATTTTAGATTTAACACATAAATCAGAGCTTTGGTTTGCTTTCTTGTCTCTACATATTCAAAACTAACTAATAAAACATATTGCTCACTATGATGTTGTAATACAGTAAATACATATTGTCTGAATTGTATTGTATGATATCTAAGAGCTGAGTAACTGTTGGGAACAAACATGACATAAAGTGATAGACGTGCTATGACTAAATTGGTGAATTTATATTTTCTCTTCAATAAACTCTCAATGTCTTTAAGCTATAGAAATGAGTAAAAACATTTATAGTCTGAATTCTATAATAATATTGTTTTTAAAGTATGCTGTGAGACTGACAAAGACAGCAATTAGTAAAGTATAGGAAGAGAAGGGAATGAAAGAGGGAGGGAATGTAAACAAAGGAGACAGTAGAAATAATACTGAATAATACTTTGTGTAGATTATTATATAGTATAGCATAATTTAAAAATAAAATCAAGGAACAAGGCTCCACATTGGTAATACTTCTGAAATCTATTTACTGTACAGAGATTACTTCACAAGATTAAGAACAACTTTGTCTGTATAAAGAAAAGAGTAGTACAGCCTCGTCAAGATATGATAACTTAGTAATTAACATTTAAATGTATTGACTTGCACATACTCGAAAATAGAAATATAATTATTGAGTCCAAATTTCCACAGCAGGACTGTGGTCAGAACAACAGCATAGTGGATAGGGTATTTATTTGCCTCACATTTGTCCAATAGGATTCAATTCCTCTGGCATCTCATGTGGTCTCCAGCACCTGTCAGTATTAATTTCTGAGTGCAGAGCCATGTGTAATCCCTGAGCATGTCTGTTGTGGCCCTGAAAGCCCCCCAAAATGAAAATTGCCTTTATTCATTAAATTCTACCTGCTGATTTTGAACTGAATTTTCTACCTTGTAGTGAATGTAAAGTGGCCTTAGGGAGGGTCACCAAAATTATATATGTATATAGCAGGATATTTGGTTCTATTTCTATATACCCAAATCAAATGGCATACTAATCATGGCCAAAATCTTGACTTGGTTGAGTGTATTATTGACTAGATGAACATTTTGATCTGAGAAGATAATAATACTTATAAGTGTGAGAATACATGTGAGAAATCTGAAGTGTGAAGAGTGTTGCATTAAATAATTAACGATGGGGCTGGATGGTGGATGATGCCATCCAGCCCACATGGCTCTGCAACCTCCATGCAGCCGGCGAGTTCCAGGCCCAGGTGAAATCACTCACACGCAGGCTTCAGGAAGAATCATCTTTATTTATGCCCTAGCCACCACAGGTGTGTGGCCTATGTCAACCTTTTAAGCATTCAGCTATATTTTGCTAGCCCTGCATCTTATCTCCTGTTAGCCATCTTCCCTTTGGGCTCCATGCGGCCCAAAGATCCAAAAGCCAGGAAGCCAAGCCGGGCCAAAAGAGAAACGGCAAAAAGGGCCGAGTCCCCTGGCTCAGAGGTTTATCTATCCTTTTCCAGACCCCTCCCAGAAATGGGAGGTCTTGCAGGTAGTTACACCTATTATCCGGTTCCCAAAACTCCTCCCAGATATGGGTGGGTCTTGGGGTACACCACATTTCCCCCTTTTTTAAATATTTTCATGCGCCAACGTAATAAAGTGAAAATTAATATACCAGCCCTTTTCAAAAACATATTATTTGCAAAATATACTTTACACCTGTAACCTAAAATTCTATTAATGCTTTTTTACCAAGCACTATTTCGGAACTTTTATGTTCCTATATTTTTAAACTATATTGGGGGAACTTTAATGTTCCTATATATTTTTTATACACAAGTACTTTAGCATACATGCATAACATACATTTTAAAAACAGGCTAAGTACATTAAAATACACAGTAAAACATTTTGCAATTGAAAATATTAACTTTGAAAGACAACAAAACACATTTAAATCATAAAGAAAATGACTAAGACAAAGATGCAGGTGGTTAGAAATTAGATGTTAAAATGGGCTAATTTGTATTACCTCCCTTATATTTTTATTTTTTAACCACTAACTAATTAAAACTTATTCCATCACCAACTATGAGTAAAATATTACTACCCACTAATTTTCTACACCTAAAACCATAGTTTAATTTGTCCCACGCTGATCTCACCACGTGGCTTTTGTAAACTTTTAAAGTTCAGATGTTGGTTTGTCCCACGCTGATCTTACCACGTGGCTTTCTTCCGTAGTTCCAGGCTCCGCTGCCGGTTTGTGATCTGGAGCGAGGATTCCAGGTTTTTCGCTTTTCCGGGCAAAGCTGAGCCCAGCCAAGCCGATCCCAGCCGAGATCCCAGCCGAGCCGAGCCCAGCCGCTTTTCCCCTCTGGGCATTACTTTGGACGGTTTTTCTCGCTCCTGCTGTTTTACCTTTTCAGGCTTGCAGCGGAGCAAAAGCTGAGCTGAGCTGAGCTGAGGCGTTCCTGCTTCTGGGCCGATAGGAGCTTTTTGCCGCTTTTCTGATGCTGGAGGGGCTTCACCGCTGCCTTATTTTTCCCTCCGGGCGCACTTTGGAAGCAGCTTATGGATGTTCAGAGTTTCAAGTGATTTAAACTAAAAGTTCAGTTCGAAATTTCCAAAGTCGAAATCCAAATTCAAGCCAAAGGTCATTTTCAGAAAATCAGTCCACTTTAAATACAGTCTTTTTTCTCCTCCGTTTCCAATTTAGACTTTTAATAAGTTTTTGAAGAGGCCGAGGTTTTTGGTTTTTGTAACAAAGTTTTAGTTCTGGGCCTTGGCCAGAGGTGGTGCAAGCTTTCACCTCTCTTGTTTTAATGGCCTTTGAACCCCCAGATGCGGTGTCGGCCATTTTTAAAAATGGTTGCACGTGGCCCAGGGTTTTGGGCTCAGTGCACCTGACAAGAGCCAAAATTAAACTGAAAAGCAGAAATGTTACCATTGTTGCTGGTTTCTTGGGTCCAGGATTCAGGTCAAAGTTCGGAGCGCCAGATGTTGTGTTAAATAAATAACGATGGGGCTGGATGGTGAAGGATGCCATCCAGCCCACGTGGCTCTGCAACCTCCATGCAGCCGGCGAGTTCCAGGCCCAGGTGAAATTACTCACACGCAGGCTTCAGGAAGAATCATTTTTATTTATGCCCTTGCCACCACAGGTGTGTGGCCTATGTCAACCTTTTAAGCATTCAGCTATATTTTGCTAGCCCTGCATCTTATCTCCTGTTAGCCATCTTCCCTTTGGGCTCCATGCGGCCCAAAGATCCAAAAGCCAGGAAGCCAAGCCGGGCCAAGAGAGAAACGGCAAAAGGGGCCGAGTCCCCTGGCTCAGAGGTTTATCTATCCTTTTCCAGACCCCTCCCAGAAATGGGAGGTCTTGCAGGTAGTTACACCTATTATCCGGTTCCCAAAACTCCTCCCAGATATGGGTGGGTCTTGACTAGATGAACATTTTGATCTGAGAAGATAATAATACTTATAAGTGTGAGAATACATGTGAGAAATCTGAAGTGTGAAGAGATCAGGTCTTTTTCCTTTATTACTGATAAGTGTTAGAACACATGAGAATTAATCTTCTAGTAGTTTCAAGGGTTTCTAAATATCCAGGGAGTAGGTATTATTATTGTGCTCAAAATTAGCAGTATACTGTTAAAATATATTTGTAAAAAATGTTAGGGGTGAGATTTTTTGAGGCAAGATCATGAATCAAATACAAACACATAGCTAAAATGTAGCAAATATTATATTTAAATATTGACTAATAATGGAACCACCAAGACTTAAAACCTTGTTGAAGGTTATTCAAGAACATCACATCTCCACAATATTCTATTGACTGTAGGGTCCTAGGACATTCCAAGTGGGCTACAGGTATATAGTTCCAGAAATATAGGCTTGACACTAGGATCAATATTTTTTCAACTTATAAAAGTCTTAGTAATACTGACATAGTCAATCAAATATACTGAAAATACTTTGCAGTTTGAAATAAAACAAGACTATCTGCTATATCTTCAAAAGAAAAAAAAGCACTTTGATTTCTAAGAACAGTCCCATTTGTGTCACCAACAGTCCTCAGGTTGATGTCTTTCTCAATAATAACCCATCACAGATAATGACAGATGCAATTCCAATAGAATCATGTATTCCAAGAGATTGACAGCTTCCAGTATAAGGACATTTAATGAGATGTTGGTGTTGAACTTCCCCCCTCTTTTCTCTACTGTGATCCTTGTACCTCAGGTGATATTGTTTTGAGATAGGGTTATTTTAAAGACAATAAGGTTAAAAAAAAGGACATAAATGTGGCATTTAATGAAATTTGGCACACATTTAAGAAGGTAACATTTGAAACTAAAGAAATGCACATGACAGAAGATGATATAGAGGTCAGAGAAGATAGTCCTCTGTTGAGATAGACATAGAATAGTTCCTATGCTCACAGCCCTTAGCAGTAACAAAGTATGTTAATATTTCTCAGACTTCCAGCCTCCAGAGCTATTGGAAGCTAAATTTATAAGTACCAAAATAGAAATCAAGGTTAACTTTTTTGTTTATTTTAAAGTTTCAAATGATACCATACTTATAAACAATTATTAAAAGGAGAGGAAATGAAATGCTGTGAGATATATAAAAAGATATTGGGATATTTTTTAAATAGATAAAAGGAAATAAGAATTTGGGCTAAATTTTCTTTTTTATGTAGTTATAATAGACATTATGAATAGTTTTTAAAGAACACTGTTAAAAATGATCAAATATAGCTTCTATGTCAATTTATAATTTATAGTAATTGCTGAACACTTATTCTAGTGATATTCACATAATTTATTCATTTTTATTTGTATCTCTGAGAAGTAGAGGGAGAAGTAGAGGAAATTTATCTAGCTTTTCCAATGGATTCTGAGGCTCAGTAAAGTTTAATTTTTCTAAGAAAAAACCCAAACTGACTTAAAAGCTCTGTTGAAATGGGTAAAATCCAGAGATAGTGCTTGTTTAACTATATTAAAAAATCTGTTTTTAATATACCTTTATACCTCATCAAATCAAAATTAAAAGCAATTTAATATATAAAAACTCCTCTAATTAATTCTTAGTAGTGTCCTTGATACCACTAGTGAAGATAATTTAAAAAATTTAAGCTAGTCATTCAAATGCTATAAATTTCCATTTTTATTTGACCTCTGGGTTTTAAGTATCTTTTTGCTTATTCATTTAAGTAAAAATTGGTATATATTTGATAGACATGCTTGGAATATATATACTACAGAGAATATCTATGAGTGATAGAGTTGTTAAAGTTTGCTTTGACTAGTGTACTATATATTGAAAGACATTAGGGGATACCATAAAAAACCAGCAGCAGAAACCCAAGGAAAATTTGGAATTTAGGGGCCAGAAAGATAGCACAGTGGTAGGGCTAGGGGTTGCCTAGCAAGCTGACCCAACACTAATGGTGGTTTGAGTCAGGGTATCTCATATAGTACCCCATGTCTGCCACGAGTAATTTCTGAGTGCAGAGCTGGGAGTAACCCCTGAGCATGACCCAAAACATAAACAAACAAAATTTGGAATTTAGAATGGCTCTTGGATGTTTAGTTGTATGGACCTATATATGGGAAAAGTTGGCAAAATAGAACAGGAAGCATGGAATAGAATCCTTCCAGATGATAGTTTTTCCCAAACTTTCATTGTTATTTCCACTATTAATCCCAAATTGGGAATATTTTGTTGTTGTTTTTTGTTTTTGTTTTTGTTTTGGGGGCCACACCTGGTGACACTCAGGGTTTATTTCTGGCGAGGTGCTCAGAAATAGCTCCTGGCTTGGGGGACCATATGGGACACCAGGGTATCGAACCGCAGTCAACTGAACCTAGGTCTGCCACGCGCAAGAGGCAAATTCTCTACAGCTGCGCTACTGCTCTGGCATCCCAAATTGGGAATTTAACTTTGTAAATATCCTCTGTATAATTAAAACCTGCTCTCAGACACGTAGACAGTCTCATAATCTCTGAATGGAAGGAACAAGGGAAGTATTAGGAGATGAGTGGGTTTAGTTTTGGATCAATGTGAAATCTTAGGATCAGTTTATATCTCATCCTAAAAACTCACAATGGCACATATACAAAACCATAATTTTTAGCTCTGTATATTATAAAAATATAAAAATAAGTACCAATTACATACATGTGTAATAGATAATTCTTTCTTTAAAAGTTTTTTATTTTATTTTATTTTATTGAAATCATTGTGATCTACAAAGTTCTTCATAGATAAATTTTAGGTATAGAGTGAATCAGGACCATTCCCACCATCAGTGTCGACCTCCCTCCACCAATGAATCCAGAGTGTATCCTATACCACCACCCTTTTGTTCTATTGTTGTTGACTTGGGATTAAATATTTAGTTCTGCCCTTTTTTTCTCTCTGACAATGCACCTGAGACCACTTGACCCTTGGCCCCATCTTTCTTTCTTTCTTTCTTTCTTCTTTCTTTCTTTCTTTCTTTCTTTCTTTCTTTCTTTCTTTCTTTCTTTCTTTCTTTCTTTCTTTTCTTTCTTTCTTTCTTTCTTTCTTTCTTTCTTTCTTTCTTTCTTTCTTTCTTTCTTTCTTTCTTTCTTTCTTTCTTTCTTTCTTTCTTTCTTTCTTTCTTTTCTTTCTTTCTTTTCTTTCTTTCTTTCTTTCTTTCTTTCTTTCTTTCTTTCTTTCTTTCTTTCTTTCTTTCTTTCTTCTTCTTTCTTCTTCTTTCTTTCTTTCTTTCTTTCTTTTTTAATTAATTGCTTTATTAAGCACAGTGGTTACAAAAATGTTCATTGATGGATTTCAGTCATAATGTACACTATCCTTCACCAGTGTACCCTTCCCATCACCATTACCAATGTCTGCCCCCCTTCCATTCCCTCCTCCACTTCAGTGCAGAGATTTGCCTCCCCCACCTTTTCTGTCTCTGTCTCAGTGCCTTGCATGTCACTCTCTCTCCTTTCAGCACTAAGTTCTTGTCCAAAGAGATAAATTCCAACTATCATTGTCCTAGTAGACCTCTATTCTAACTGTACTCACCGCTCTTTGGGGCACTTCCTACCTTTGACCCTTATATCTATTGTCTCTGGATACTATTACTATTCTATATAGAAGAACAGTTTTGGTGACATCTCTGTCCTGATGATATTCTCTCTCCCTTTCTCTCTTTCTCACTTTGTGAGAATGCATAAATTATTATTTTGGGGGATTTGAACCATTCATGTTTGTGCTAACGGGTTGTTATCTTTTTTTTTTTCAAATGTGGTACTATTTTTTAATATGATTTTTATTTTGATCATCGTGGCTTACATATTGTTGACAATATTATTTTAGGTACATATTTTACATAAAAGCAAGGGGGATTCCCATCACCAGATTGTCTTTACCTATACCTCCATTTTTGTCCTCCCTCCCATTTCCTCTTCCCTCACCCTCAGGGCGGCTAGAATATGTGGTCCCCTCTGTATCTGACCCACTACCTAGTAGTCTTGCACCTGTTTGGTCTTGATGTCTCCCTATTTTCCCCCTCTAACTGGAGGTAGGACTAGTTAGTTCAAGATGCATGGTTTTGTTTGAAAAAGAGAAAAGAAATAAGCTGGGGTAAGAGACTAATATGCCGCAAATGTGCGGAATCCTTCTAGGGGCTCTCATCAACGCTTTGAGAGATCAAGGAGATAAAGAAGGTGAAACACTCCCCCCGTACCAAAAGCAGTGTCAAATATCCAGTGAGGATTCCGGCTATATCGATTAGCACCACAAAAAAACAACCAAGCTAAAAAAAAAAAAAAAACAAAAAAAAAAACAAAGAATAACAGACAAACAAAAACAAAAACAAAAAAGAAACAAACAAAAACAAATCAAAACGAAAACCGCTATGGTCTTGAAATAAGAAACATGGCATAGCACATAAAGAAAGGAAAGAAAAGAAGAGAAAAAAAAAGTATAACTGGGGACAACAATTTCAATAATCACACCCAAACAGAGAAATCTACCAAAGATAGGTAGGTAAATAAAAATAATAATAATAATAAAAAATGAAGATAAAAAAATAATATATATAAAAAAAATAACCGAGGTTTTGTACTTTTTTTATTTTTGTTTTTTCCCTCCTGCCCTGGCACAGTAAATATTGGGGTCATTCAAAGAGGAATTCACTTGGCCTAAGAAATATGGGGGTTTCTCCGTCCTTGGAGTATATTGTCATGGGATCAACTATAGACTCTTGCTCAGGCTCATTTATTTTCCCGGTGGTGCTTTTGTGGTGTGTGGAAGACTTCTGCCCTGTCCTGTGTGATACACTCAGACCTCTGTGTCTAGAGGTCTCTGTATCTGCACGGATCCTGAGGTGGGACTTATGATGAAGTCAGTCTTTGTGGTTCTTGAGGTTCCGTTCCTTCAGTGTCATTTTAATCCATCTTCTGTGGTTGGAGATCTTGGTCTTTGTGTTCAACCTGGGATGGCGCCTAGGATAGCGTCTTTCTTTGTGCTTCCCGAAGCCCATTCCATTACAATTGTCTCTGCCAGACCTTTGGAACTGGGGATCATAAGTATTGTGCAGGTCATAGTTCAAACCCTGAACTAGGGCTTTTTTATTGGTCCCAAGATATATACAGTCTGGTAATGGTTCTAGCAGCCAGTCCTCTATAACTCGCGATCTTGGCTTTTGGACCTACCAAAGGGTGACAAGTCTTCTGGTTTTGTCTTGTCATTGGCTGGTAAGGTAGGCTAATCTGTTCTAAGGTCAGGTTGTTCACATTTTCCTCGTTGTCAGGATATCATGTTAGAGCTGGTCTTTGTTGGTGGCCCCACAGTATTAAGGCTGTCCCGGCTGGGATTTGTTTCTTGTAGCTGTTGTGAGGAACTGTGCCGTTTCTATGTCTGGGGTCCAGGGTTCAAGGCTGGATGAATGGTATCTAATCACCTGAAGTCTAAGTTGATTCCACATGACATATTTTCAGGGTAGGAGATATCCCTGTATTGTAAACAACTATGAGTTTCTTATCTCTAGTAGACAAGAGCTCTTTTTTTATGTAAGATTTCCCCTTTATTTAGTGTGCCTTTGCAGGGAGAACGGTGCTACCTTATATTGTCGGTGTATTTGGGGGTGGACAGAGGGGATAACAGAAACAGGTCACATACCCAAAAATGATTAAAAAAAAAAGGAATAAAAATGTATCAGCTCACAAATGTATATGTAGGACAGACATTAAAAAAATAACTTAATTAATTTAAAAAAATAAAAAAAAAGAAAAGAAAAAAAAAAGAAAAGAAATAAAATGAGTTAGCGAAGTTCTTAAAGGACCAAAGTGGTGCAAAAGACTTATCTTACATTTGGGGGAAAGCAGTAAAGCGGTGCTATATTACAGGTCTTATGCCTATGTTGGAAGTACAGTTTTTCCCATTGTCTTTTTGGGTTTTTCTTGTGGTGCATGGGTTCCCAGGCATCTTTATATCACACCACCTGACCTTCTTCAGATTGGTAAAAATTTGCGGCAGGGGGGTCCTTGGAAGAGTTCTTGCTTTGGGGATACTTTTGGACCTAGGTCCAGTTTCAAGAAACAGTCCACATTAGGGGGAGTTGGTATGGAGAGCCTTGCATCATGAGTACCACAGGGGAGTTGGCTGTCTTTTCTTGCAGGAGACGAGGTGTGGGTTTGACTGGGTGTCCCCCTCGCCTGGGTGCTCGGGTACTGGTTCGTTGGGTAGGAGGTCGATCTTGATGCCTAATAGATTAAGGACTGAGGGTGAAGAGTTTCAATATGGTGGGAGATCTGGATGGGATTGGGGGGTGAAGGGGTAGTTGGATTTCTGGAGGGGAGAAAGGGGAAAGGTATATGGGAGGGGTATGAAGGGAGATAAAAGAGAAAATAGCTTAGAAAGAAAGGGAGAAGAGAAAGGGAAAAAAAGCAAAGAGAAGAATAGAAAAGAGAAAAGTGAAAGGGGGAAAAGAGAAAAAATAAAAAAAAGTAGAAGCCTGTAGTTTAAGTCTGTACGTCTCAGTTACTGCTTCGGTGGTCTGACTGGTCATGTGCTTCAGTTCCTAAAAGAAGGTGTAACCTAGAGATAAAGTGTATGTCAAAAGAGTTTTCTCGGGGCCATCTCGTATTGCAAGCAAGGTATGATATCTCGCGTGGTATCCCGAGTTGCCGTCTTAGTTTGTCCGCCCTTTGTATCCAAGGACGCCTGTGAACAGAAAAGCTGAGAGGTTAATTTAAAGATATAGTAAGATAAAGGCATTAAAACATAGTGTTATGGTATGTTTCCATTGCAGTCAGTGATTTCCCATGGTGTTCTATACTTCTGTTCCTGTATACGATCTCTAAGGGATTATTGTGGGCCTTTGTTGTAGAAGTCTGATTACATACCTGTTCTATGTTGCTGTTTCTTTTGTTGTTGTTTTCTTTGTGGTATAATGTGTAGTTAAGAGTTCGTGTTGTTCCTTTTTCATGTATTTTGGACACTGCTCCAAGTATATGTTGACTATTACAGTGTTTGGAGATTCTACCCTGTTAAACCCTTTTATTTGGTTGTTAGGTATTAGTTTGTGTATAAAATATATGTTCTAGATGCATTCAGAATAGTGCTACCATTCTGTGTTTATCTTTTGTCTTCTGACTTACTTCATTTAACATAACATGATCTAGGTCCATCCATGTTGCTGCAAAGTCTGTGATTGTATCATTTCTGACTGCCATGTAGTATTCCTTTGTGTATATGTACCACATCTTAATGATCCATTCATTTGTTGTTGAACATCGAGGTTGGTTCCAAGATTTGGCTATTATACTGAGTGCTGCGATAAATAGTGGGGTGCATACATATTTTGGAATGAATGTCCTTTCAACTTGGGGGTATATGCCTAGGAGCGCAATTGCTGGGTCCAAATGGCAGCTCAATTCTGAGTTCTTTTGAGCACTCTCCAGACTTTTCTCTATAGGTGTTGGACTAGGGGGCATTCCCACCATCAGTGGATGAGAGTTCCTTTCATACCCGCATCCCCGCCAACAAAGGTTGTTTCCATTATTTTTGATGTGAGCCATCCTCACTGGGTGTAAGGTGGTATCTCATTGTTGTCTTGATTTGGATCTCCCTGATAATGAGTGAAGGTGAGCATGTTTTTCATGTGTTTGTTGGCCATCCTTCTGTCTTCCTCAGAGAAGTGTCTATTCATTTCATCTCCCCATTTTTTTTATGGCTTTATTTGGTTTTGGGGGGCTCAGCTTTCTGAGTGTTTTGTATGTTCTAGATATCAGCCCTTTATCTGATATATCGAGTGAAAAATTTTTTCCCATTCTGTTAACTGTCTTTTTGCGTTAAGTAGGGTTTCTTTGCCATGCAAAAGCTTTTTAGTTTGATATAGTCCCATTTGTTTATATTTGATGCTAACGTTATTGCCATTGGTGCTCCATTCTCAAAGACCTTTTTGATATATAGGTCTTCGAGTGTTCTGCCTATTTTATTCTCGATAAACTTTATAGATTCGGGTCTGATTTCAAGGTCTTTGATCCATTTTGAGTTAACTTTTGTATAAGGGGTGAGGTATGGGTCAATCTTCACTTTCGTACATGTGGTTTTCCAGTTGTACCAACACCATTTGTTGAATAGACTTCCTTTGTTCCACTTCAGATCCTGCCTCTTTTGTCAAATATTATTTGGCTGTATATTTTGGGGTTTATGTCTGGGAATTCTGTTCTGACCCACTGGTCTGAGGTCCTGTTTCTGTTCCAGTACCATGCTGTTTTGATTACTATAGCTTTATAGTATAGTTTCAAGTTAGGTAAGGAGATGCCTCCCAGCTTTTTGTTTTTCAGTATGTGTTTGGCTATCCTGGGTCTTTTGTGGTTCCAGATAAATTTTGTGACTGATTGTTCTATTTCTTTAAAGAATGGTGTCTGGATTTGGATAGGGATTGCATTAAATCTATATAGTAGTTTGGGTAGGATAGTCATTTTGATTATGTTAATTCTACCTATCCATGAGCATGGGATGTTCTTCCATTTCTTTAGATCGTCTTCAATTTCTTTCTGAAGCGTTTTGGAAGTTTTCCTGGTATAGATCTTTCACTTCCTTGTAAGGTTGATTCCTAGGTACCTGATATTTTTTGATAATATTTTAAATGGTATTGTATTTTTTAATCTCTCTCTCCTCGATTTCGTTGTTTGTATATAGAAACGCTACTGTCTTTTGTGTATTGACTTTGTATCCAGCCACTTTGCTGTATTGGTTAATTGTTTCTAGGAGTTTTACTGTGGACTCTTTGGGGTTTTTGATGTATATCATCATATCATCTGCAAATAGAGATAGTTTGTGTTCCTCTTTCCCAATTTGGATTCCTTTGATTCTCTTCTCTTGTCGAATTGCTATTGCTAGGACTTCTAAGGTTATATTGAATAAGAGTGGAGAGAGTGGGACAGCCTTGCCTAGTTCCTGACCTTAGTGGGAATGCTTCTAGTTTCTCGCCATTAAGTATAATGTTGGCTGTAGGCTTTTCATAATAGCTGTAACTATCTTGAGGAAGGTTCCTTCTAACCCTATTTTGCTGAGTGTCTTTAACATGAAAGGGTGATGTGGATTTTGTCAAACACCTTCTCTGCATCGATTGATATGATCATGTGGTTTTTGGTTTTTCTTGTTGATGTGATGTATAATGTTAATTGATTTGCGTATGTTGAACCAACCTTGCATTCCTGGTATGAATCCCACTTGGTCATGATGTATGATCTTTTTGATGAAGAGCTGGATTCGGTTTGCTAAGATTTTGTTGAGTATCTTTGCATCTATGTTCATTAGTGAGATTGGTCTGTAGTTTTCTTTCTTAGTGATGTCTTTGCCATCTTTGGGGATGAGTGTGATATTTGCCTCATAGAAGGAGTTAGGAAGGATTCCTGATTTTTCTATGGTTTGGAAGAGCCTATGAAAAAGTGGTAGTAAATCTTCTCGGAATGTTTGGTAGAATTCGCCTGTAAATCCGTCTGGGCCTGGGCTTTTGTTCTTAGGGAGTTTTTTAATTACATCTTCAATTTCCTCTGAGGTGATTGGTCTGTTTCGGCTTTCTAGTTCTTCTTTGTCCAGTCTTGGAAGAGGGTTTTTCTCCAGGAATCTGTCGATTTCTCCTGGGTTCTCTATCCTAGCTGAGTAGAGTTGCTCATAATATGATCTCATGATATGTTGTATTTCTTGGGGTTCTGTTGTAATCTCTCCCCTTTCATTTGTGATCCTACTGATTTGGGTGTTTTCCCTCTTTTTTTTGGTGAGTTTTGCCAGTGGTTTGTCTATCTTGTTTATTTTTTCGAAAAACCAACTCCTGGTCTCATTGATTTTTTGTATTGTTTTCTTAGTTTCTATGCTGTTTATTTCTGCTCTGGTGTTTATTATTTCTTGCCTTCTGGTTGTGGTTGGGTTTCTCTGTTGCTGTTGTTCCAATTCTTTGAGGTGATCTTTTAAACTGTTGGTTTTGTTATTTTCCTGTTTCTTGACATAGGCCCTGTATTGCTATGAGTTTCCCCCTAATTACTGCTTTTGCTGTGTCCCACAAATTTTGACATGTTGATCTCTTCATTATCATTTTGTCTCAAAGGAATCTTTTTATTTCTTTTTTGAGTTGCTCTTTGATCCAGCTGTTGTTGAGCAGCATGTTTGTTTAATCTCCAGGTATTAGTTTTTCTCCATTGCTTCTTCTTGACCCCAATTTTGAGCTCTGTTTGCATAGTGATCTGAAAGGGTACTTCTAATGATCCTTACCTTCTCCTGGTCTTATGTAGGTTGGGCATTGTTTCCTAAGACATGGTCTATTCTGGAGAAGGTTCCATGTGGACTTGAGAAGAATGTGTATTCTGGTTTTCTGAGGGTGGAGGGCTCTATATAAGTCTATTAGTCCTAAATCTTCTAATTTTTCATTCAGAGCTCTTATTTCTTTGCTATTTTTCTGTTTGTGGATCTGTCCAGTGGTGATAGTGAGTGTTTAGGTCCCCTACTATTATCACATTTCCCTTCATGTGGTTTCTCCAGGTTTACGAGCCAGTTGCCTCACATATTTTGCTGAACTCTACATTAGGTGCATAGATATTGACCAGGGTTAGTGTTTCTTGATCTAGTGTTCCCCCTGATCATTAAGTAGTGACCCTCTTTATCTCTGATCACTTTTCTTGAGATTGAAAGTGATTTGTCTGATATAAGAATGGCTGTCCCTGCTCTTTTTTGTTTTTCTATTGGCTTGAATAATTACTTTCCATCCTTTTATTCTAAGCCTGTGCTTATCCTGCATCTGTAGATGTGTTTCTTGCAGACAGTAGAAGTCCGGTTTATTTTTCCTAATCCAGTTCTTCTACTATGCGTCTTTTAATTGGGGAGTTTTAGGCCATTAACATTTAGGGAGATATTGAGAGAGAGGACTGTTGTGCAGTTGTGTTGTGTAGGGTGGTTTTTGTTACAATCGGGGGTTTGGATTGTGTAATTCATCTCTGAGTAGGTCGTTTAGGAATCGGTTTTGTTTGCACAAATAGCTCTAGTTCGGTCTTGTTTGAGAATGTTTTTAGTCTGTCCTCCCATATGAATGATAGTTTTGCTGGGTATTGGACTCTAGGTTGGAAGTTTTTTTTCATTTAGTCCGTTTAAATATGTTATTCCACTGTCTTCTTTGCTTGAATTATTTCGACTGGGAGATCTGGTTTGATTCTTATTTCCCTACCTTTGTATTTGAGGTTTTATTCTCTCTTATTGCTTTAAGAAGTTCCTCTTTCTCTTTGTTTTTGCCATTTGGATTACTATATGTCTTGGTGTTGGTTTATTGGGGTCTATTTTAATTAGGGACCCTCTTGATCTCCTGTATTTGCCCTGAAGTTTCATTCCAGAGGGTGGGGAAAGTTCTCTGCTATTATCTTCTCTGACTATTTGTTCTTCCCCTTTCCCTATTTCCTCCCCTTCTGGTATATACCCACGATTGTTAGATTGTTTCTTTTGTCCTTGTTCATTAGGTACTGGACTTTTTCCTTCCAGTGCTTTGCCTTTTATTTCTTTGTTGGTTTCTTGTTCATTTTTTGTTTGCAGTTTTCCTTCGAGTTCTTCAATGTGTTTTCTCCAACTCTGTGTTTCTGCTAGTAAGGCTCGTTACTTTGTCTGTTAATTCCTTCACTTCTTTTTGTATGGACTCTCTCATGCTCTTAACATTTTCTTCTTTATTTGGCTTATTCGTTCATCCATAGCTATCTTATATTCTGTAGCTAAGGTTTCTCTCATTCTTTTATTAATT